>NW_024872398.1:0-25069 GCF_019054845.1 Dipodomys spectabilis | reverse complement strand
ATAAATAGCAAAGTAATCACTAAAATGAAGCCATGTTAATATTGTAATATAAAAATAGTAAATATATCAGGTAATGTCTGATTTGAACAGAAGAAAACATACTCAAAAAACTCAATAAGCCAAAGGGACATACATTAATTATGAAGAAATAAGAGTAAATCAATATAAACATACCGTAAGCAATAATCAATAATAAAAAATACAAGTAGTCATGATAGGAAAGGAAAAAGACCTCAGCACAAATTGTGTTTCCACAGATACAGAGCATTGATAATAACAGGCAAATTATAAATCTGTATGCTGAAAAGTTCTATGCTGAAAACCAAAGTCTACAAAGACATGATTAAAAGGCCAAAGAATGATAATTTCTTTAATCTATCATTATGATTGGAGAAGTAATATTCATTTTAATGACTGCCTAACTTGACAAACGGTCACTAGAAACACACACATGGATGGCATTATCTTTACTAAATGCTGCTTATAAAGAACTAAGCTGTTTTGTTTACCAAGACAGACACACTGAGAATAGATCTGAAGAGAAATTGTCTAGAAATCAGTATGACAAATATGACATAAATACAGGATAAAATCCAACAATATGTTTCTAATAATCTAACAGTAAAACAAACAGAAGGAAACTAGAATGGATATGTAAAAAAAATATGTCTGCTATCATTGTGATTTATTCAATATTAAAGGGAGCCATTTTCTTCACTTGGGAAATAAAAACAAATTGGTTTCAATTTTGTATGGTGTATTCACATGTATATCTTCTGGTGGGTGTGGCAGAGCCATAGAATGTGAGGGAAATAGGGTGATGAAAGTAAAATATACAACTCAAGAGTAGAGATAGGAGGGAGAGTTTGGGAGAGAATGAAGGCATGGAAGACACTGTATGAAAAGAAGGGTATTTTTACCTCACTCATATCATTATATCTCTCTATACATCACCTCCACAATGACATTAAATTGCATTAATTATAAAACAATACCTTCAGCATAAGCGATTTGCTTAGTGAAGAAAATCTACCACAGTTAGAACAGTTACAATTGTTAAAAACACATTACAACACTTAATTTGAAAGATAAACTATTTCAGTTTAGGTTGCATATTCTATATAAACCAGTAACAATAAACTGTTTCATTGTAGTATCCAATTAAGTGTTAATGTTAAATGT
The DNA here is from genome assembly GCF_019054845.1 of Dipodomys spectabilis. Classification (NCBI taxonomy): domain Eukaryota; kingdom Metazoa; phylum Chordata; class Mammalia; order Rodentia; family Heteromyidae; genus Dipodomys; species Dipodomys spectabilis. Next base: position 23,887 of record NW_024872398.1, on the reverse strand, counting down.
TGAGGTAAGAAAAATCAAGGCAAGTACTTCTGGCTCAAGACTGTCATTTTAGCCGAGCTAGTAAGGAGGAAACTGAGGTCTGGAAGCCAGCCTGGATAGACAACTCAAACTAAGCAGCTAATGAAGAGGTTAGAGGTATGGCTCAAGTGATAGTGCCAACAGTGAGTGAGGAAGTTGACTGACTGTGAGACCTGCAGTTCAAGCTCCAATAGTAGCTCAAGAAACCCATGAAGTATGTGTTTACATGTGTTTCTAAGTTAGAAACCTAATTGTAGTGATACTAGCAAGTCTTCGTCTCAGATATAAAGGGAAAAGAAGATGAGTGGAGAAGGTGGGGAAGGGAAGCAAAAGGTTAGGGAAAAGAAGGAAGAAGAGAGAACAAGACAGTAGTGGAGAGGAGGGGAACAGAGGGAAAGGGAAAAGAAGAGAAGAAGAGAGAAGGGGAAGAATACTTCATAGCATCAGATTTGACAGTAACTGGTCTGGGAAGATTGCTCAGTGGTAGAGTGCTTGCTTAGCATGCATGAGGCCCTGTGTCTGAATCCTCAGCACCACATAAGCAAAATGTTGGAAGTGTTCTTTTGCTTCAGTTTGAAATGTACTCTCCTTGAGCTGAAGAGCTGAGTGAAAGCACCCAGGCCCACAGTTCAGGACCCACGACTGAGGAAAAACAAATAAGAAAGCAAGATTTGACAGTAACCCCATAAATAGAACTCCAAAAGTACATCATGGAAAAAACAAAGAAACAAACAAACAATGTGAGTCTCTGGTGGATCACACCTGTAATCTTAGGTACTGAAAACGTGAGATCTGAAGATCGGGTCTCAGAGTCAGCCTGGGCAGGTATAGCTTTGAAACTCTTACTTGCAGTAAATCACTAGAAAACTGGAAGTAGTGCTGTGGCCAAAGTGGTAGAGTGCTAGTCTTGAACCTAAGAGCTGAGGGACAGCATTCAAGCCCAGAGTTCAAGCCCCATGTCCTACAATAGATAAATAAGTAAATAAGTAAGTAAGTAAATAAATAAATAAATAAATGAGTAATAAATACAAACAAAAACCTTGTATGTTGAAAAACACTACCAATAAAGGAAAAAAAGCATGGTATGAGAGAAGTATTTGCATATATCTCTAAATGGATTTTTAACCCATATGAATTAGAAAATATAAGGATAATCATTCTAGAAACACCTACACAAAAAAATCTAATTTTAAAATGGGAAAAAGATTGAAGAGACTTTTCTAAAAATGACATACGCATGTAGTACATTAAAATATAAAAGTAGTTTAATGTCAGTAGTCATGAGAAAAATTCAAATCAAAATTCTGATAAAATAACTATTTTATACGTGCTAGTATGGATATAGTTTTAAATAAAAACAACAAAAATACTCTCAAAGTCTAAAAAAAGCTAGGAAAGATGTGAAAAGAATGTGAACCTTGGTGCATTTTTCTTGGGTACATAAAACTATTAAAGATGAAGCCAGTCGCCCGTGGCTCACACCTGTAATCATAGCTACTCAGATAGCTGAGATTTGAGGATCACGGTTCAAAGCCTTTATTGGCAGGAAAATCCGTGAAATACTTTTTTTTTTTTTTTTTTTTTTTGGTCGGTCGTGGGGCTTGAACTCTGGGCCTGGGCGCTGTCCCTCAGCTCTTCAGCTCAATGCGAGCGCTCTCCCACTTGAGCTACAACACCACTTCCGGTTATCTGGTGGTTTTTTTGAGATAGGAGTCTCACGGTCTCTCTTACCCGGGCTGGCTTTGAACCGCGATCCTCAGATCTCAGCCTCCTGAGTAGCAAGGATTACAGGCGTGAGCCACCAGCGCCCGGCTCCTAATTTTTTTTTATCTCCAATAAAACCACCAGAAAACCAGGTAGCTCCAGTGTTAGAGCGCTAGCCTTGAGCTAAAGAGCTGAGGGAGTGCGCTCAGGCCCGGAGTTCAAGCACCTTGATCGAACAAACAAACAAACTATAAAAGATGGTAGGAAGAGTCCTAAAAAGAACTAAACATAGAATTATATAGGAATATGGTCCAGCATTTCTATGCTTGTGTGCAACAGCAGATAAAGCAGGGAGTACAACACATGCTTGGAGAATCACTTCTCAAACTCTACTCACAATAAGCAAAACATCGAAGCATGTAAAACAATAAATGTGTTCAAAGGAGAAAACTTTACTACATTTTATGGCAGGGATGGACTTTAAGTAAAATAAGCTAAATAAAAGACACCAGTCATAAAGGAACAGCCATGGTATAATTTCCCTTACTGAGCTTCCAAGGACCAACAAACTTGTGGAGTCCAAATATAGGATGATTCCAGAGATTGGGATAGAGAGGAACAGGAGCTGCCTATTCAATGATTAAACAGCTTCACAGATGGAAGATGAAAAGTGTTGTAGATGGATGGATGGAATGGCCTCACAACAGTGTGGCCCAGTGTTTTATCAATGAACTGTACACATAAGAATGGCTAATGTAGCCACACACAGTCTGAAACACAAGTATTCTCCCTGGACTTGGGAAACACAAGAAAGATTAGTTGCCAGCCTAGGCTACATAAGAAGATGAAGAGCTTGCTGGAGGTGGGTGGGGGAGCATAGTCGAGGAGATGGGGGGGCTGGGACGGTAGGGGAAAAACAAAGAGGAGGAGGCAACAATGCTTAATACGAAATGTACTCATTACCTTGCTCATGTAAGTGTAACCCCTCTGTATGGTATTTTCACAATAAATAAACTTATTTAACAAAAAAGAGCTTGCTGCACTACATAGCAAGACCTATTATCAAAAGGAATATGGAAAAATCAAGTTTTGGATTCATCAGTGACAAACATATCTATTTTACCTACTAAAATAACAAACAAACTGAAAGTGTTTGAGCACATGTTCAAACAGTGTTTAGTGGGAAATACACACTACAAATAGCATTAATAACACACACATGGACAGAAAGTACAAATTATTATAATCTGTGTAGGTTTTGCAGATGATTTCACTGACTATTGCTCAAATGTGTCACATATTCCTGAACCATTTCTTCCACTAGATTCCAAAGGATACATCGCCACACATGCTATTTAGTATTGAAGTTCCTGAGATTAAAGATTACTACATAGCAAATGTATGTCAGAATTTGCCATTAGTTATATTTCAAATATGAAAACCATAGTCACTATTGTTTATTTTCACAACCAGCTTCTATCTTATAATTTCAGTCAATACAAATATGCAAGCAGAACAAGAAGAAAAAGGAAAACTGCAGGAACCACATCAAATGAGGTTAAACCAGAGAAAGATAATAGAATCTGGGAAACTCAAATTATTTTATGTTTAGCAACAATTTTCCCTTAAAGTGAGTGAGAAAAATGTCAATTTTAAGAGCCATGTCACCAAAAGAAAACTGATCAGTAAGAAAATCTACTTCCCAGATAAACCATTTGAAGGAAAGTAAAATTAAGAGAAAAATGGAGGAAAGAGAAGCTGAGAGGATGAAAGAGAAAAAGAGACAGAGAGAGAAATAGACAATGAGAGAAGAAAGAGAGAAATAAAACTAGTGAAGCCACATGGTGGTGGCTCATGCCTGTAATCCTAGCTACTCAGGTGGCTGAGATCTGAGCATAGAGGTTCAAAGCCAGCCCAGGCAGGACCATCTGTGAGACTCTTATCGCCAATTAACCACTAGAAAATTGGAAGTGGTGATGTGGCACCAGTGGTAGAGTACTAGCCTTGAGCTGCAGAGTTTAAGTATAGCGCCTAGGCCCAGAGTTCCAGAACTATGACTGAAAAAAAAAAAAAAAAGAAAGAAGGGATGGTAAAGGGAAATAAAGGAGGAGGCAACAATGTGTGATAACAAATGTACTCACTATCTTGACCATGTAATTGTAACCTCTCTGTATGGTATTTTCACAATAAATAAATGTAATGCAAAAGAAAGAAAGCTAATAAACATGAAAAATAGAATGAATTGGGAAAATAGGTAAGAGAACTCCTATGAGAGCACCATAGAGAAAAACAGAGATTTCTATAAATACCATCAAACTCAGCCTAAGTTTCAAGTAAAACAAAGACCACAAAGCAGTCCATGAGTATTTACAGAGATTAATTGAAGTACTTAAAGCTCACTCAGTCCTGTAGAATATTTGAAGTAATGTTTGACCACACTATTTCAGCAAATCCAGTAAAATTTCATTAGGATAGTTTACTATTCCATATGAGGATGTGATGTCTGAGCAGTTACTAGCCATCCTTCACCTTCTATGAGAAGTCATCTCCTGGGTGTCACTGAATCACATAACTAGTAGGACAACTTTCTCTCACACTAGAAAATGTAGAAACAAACAAGCATATCTGGACTTAACTTGGAATGTCAGATTTTATAATCTGCTAAATCTCCAAGCCATCTTTAGTGTTTTTTTTTTTTTGTCCGTTGTGGGGCTTGAACTCTGGGCTTGGGTGCTGTCCCTGTGCTCTTCAGCTCAAGGAGAGCGCTCTACAGCTTGAGCCACAGCGCTACTTCCCTTTTTCTAGTGGTTTATTGGATAAAAGAGTCTCACAGACTTTCCTGCTCGGGCTGGCTCTGAACCCTGATCCTCAGCTCTCACCTTCTGAGTAGCTTGGATTACAGGTGTGAGCCACCCGCGCCTGGCTACATCTTTAGCATTTTTAGAAACATGTTCCTGAAGCTGAATCTTTTTTTTTTCTCTTCATCCATCTTGGACACCCTTAGGTTCATAATGGAATGTCAACCAAAGTGAAAAATAAAAGAATCTCACTATAGTTCCTTTCATGCTTTCTTGCTGTTGACAATACATAAAGATTCTGGAACCAAGGCTTGGAGCGAAGGCAAATAAGGGAGTCAGAAAAGAACCTGTGTGATTTTACCCTAGATGTTCCTGTTCAAAACATGATATGTGGGCTAGAAGAGCCTTCCTATGGGAGAAGAATCATTCCTGTCTTAAGAAGAGCATTAAAGTGTCCACTGAAGACATATGCATGGGGGCTGGGAAGGTGGCTCAGTGGTAGAGCACTTGCCTTGCATGCCTGAGGCCCTGGGTTCGATTCCTCAGCACCACATAAGAAAAAAGAAAAAAGCTGCAAGTGGCGCTGTAGCTCAAGTAGTAGAGCGCTAGCCTTGAGCTGAGGAGCTAAGGTACAGGGCCCAGGCCCATAGTTCAGGCCCCAAGACCAGACCCTCCCCCCAAAAAAAGAACAGAAAAAAAAACTAAAGCTCCTACAAAAGAGTGTTGAAAAATTGAACCCAAAAAAGGAAAACATGTCACTTGTTCACTAAAAGTAATTATCACTGAAATACACCTAGGGATATATAAACTATTTTTCTATTAATGTAAAGATATCTTAGGACTCCATTGATTATTTGTACTCTACCTCATTTATTTACATCTTCAAACACATGTATGTTATGAACAGTATTTTCACACAGTTATAGAGATAAAATGTATACAATACATATTTTTGTTTTATAATATTTCAGTAATGGTTGTCATATGGCACATTACCCTTTATGCAAATAATTAGCATACCTTGGTACAATGACTTGCAATTTGAGTTTGAACCTGCTTTGGCCAAAGGTACATCAGTAATGATGATATAAACACAGATTGAGAAGTCCGTCACTTTCCTAAGTAGTCATATTAAGATCCATGACCATTCTGCTGGAGATACAGGGCCTAATAAAGATGCAAGATAAAATGCTGGTCAGAGGAGTGACAAAATCCCAGTCAACCATCCCCAGCCAAGGCACCAGTAGATTGAAATCTTATGTGTTACTAAACAATCTTAACAGAAAATACACCCCAAAATGTACATCCATCAAAATTAAAACTAACAAATTATATCACAATGTGCTTTTGCTTGTACTTATTGGTTGATTACACAGGATATTCTGTTATGGAGTAGTGATGTAGTTTCTACAATTATGTAGAATGGTAATTGTTAATATAAAATACATGACCTTTACAGTGACATATACAAAAAGTGAAAATCTATTCTGTATACATCATTGAGGTTGTTTTTGCTCAGAAAGACACTATAAATCCTTTAAAAGCAATATTTGCACATTACTACTGGGTTTTTCTGTCACAAGAATGTTTTCTTACTGTGAAAGACTTAAAAGAATTTATTATAGACTAAGTGTTCACATTCACTATTCTTAAGATCAGGAGTGTTACAGATTTCAAGGTGGGGGCATTTTCTGTGTGTTTTGGGATTTGGACTGTCGTCATACACCTTTAGTGACTGATCATCCTGCCTTGAAAATGTCAAGTTTTCTATTTCATATTATTTCATTAGAATATAATCTGAATTTAAAAAAGAGCATTGTAACTGGGCTATCATGTCTAATAGCTGTAATCTTAATTATTCAGAAGGCTGAGATCTGAGGAAAGTTAGTATTTTCCTTACCTTTAGTCCTAAGGTCCACCAAGACCTGAGCTCCTCCCAGACCTAGAGTTCCCTCCACACAGTTGGTCACTCCCTCTCTCATCTCAGACTCAGCTGAGCATGTACTTAACTCACTTCCTGCCCCCCAGATCCTGTTGCAACCAGAAGAGGGACAAATGCTTGTGCTCCCTGTCCTGGGAATTATGGTCCTTCTAATAAACCTTATAATAATCTTTCTCCTGTGCCTGCTTGTGGTTCCCTGGGATGGACATGAAGGAACCCTACAAGGATCACAGATTGAAGCCAGGGGGATATGAAAGTCTGAGAGACTTATCTCCAATAAACTACCAAAGTAGTGGGAAGTGCAAATGTGGCTTAAGTGGTAGAACATTATCATGGAACCAAATAATTTCAAGGTCATTTTCAGACCCTGAGTTCAAGAATCAGGACAGGCACACACATATCAAGGGCATTGTATTGTATTCAAATTATGTTTTAACAATTGTTTTTGGTGTACATGTATAGGAAATCTCTCTTATTTTTTTTTTTGTCGGTATAGGGTCTGAACTCTGAGCCTGGGCACTGTCCCTCTGACCTTCAGCTCAAAACTAGCACTCTACTACTTGAGCCACAGTACACTGCTTGCTTTTTCTGCTTATGTGGTTCTGAGGAATCAAACCCAGGACTTCATTCATGCAAGGCAAGCACTCTACCACTGAACCACCTGCCCAGCCAGTCTCTCTCATTTTAAGTGATGTAATATAGGCTAATTAAATTAGTGGAGAAATTGTAATTTGTCAAGAACAGACACATTAATTGGAGTATATTGGTGCCAGCAGCATTTTGAAAGTTTCAAAAGCCCTAGAAAGTGCAGAGGATGAAAAGAGGATCAATATGTTTATATAAGACATTTTCAAGGAATGTTTACCATTCATTGGCTTCAATTCAAAAAAGCAAGTTCATAAAGTCACATGTGTGCGTACCAGAATCTCTAGGTTCAGGAGTATAAACGCACAACTCCTGACTCTCCTTGTCTCGAAAATCAGAGGTTTGTGAGCCACTTTCTGGCACCTGGAGGAACTAGTGCTAATGGCGGCACAAACCTATGAGCTCATAAAATATCATCCACCCCAGACTGGAGAAAAATGTGAAGGGCAGACTCTGGCTAGGAGCCTCAGATCACTTCATGTTACAGCTCCCATGATCCCCTGAAAAAGAGAAGCTGGGCTTCTACCTCTTGGCTCTGACTATGGAGTGCAAAGCTCTACTTCAGAGCAAGGGAAAAGCAAAGTAACCTGAATTTGCAAACTAAAAACACCAACAGTGGGCAAGGAGGGACTGGTGCCTCTTCCCCCCCCCCCCTGCCTCCCTGATTTCCCCCTCCTCGACCTCCCCCCACACACACTTTCAAAGGATCTATACCCCCATAGAAACTACAATTCCCAGAATGCATGCACAATTCACCTAGAGGAAGTGGGCTTGTTACAGGGTTTTGATTGGCACAAGGCTCTTGGTCCTAAGTGTGCAAGGATGCATGGGGACCTTTCTCTCCCAGCTGCAGAATCTTAGGTGAGTTTCTTCTTGAAAATTCAATTTACCAACATAAATATTGTTAGACCAATTAAAAACACAAATGTATAAGGAGCACTGCATAATTTGGCTTTTTAATTCTTAGTTCTTTTAATATAATTGAAGTTATGAAACTACGTAGTTTTTATTTTTGTTTTTGTTCAAAAAGTACGTTCTGCTGAATGTAAATTATGTCTCTGTTTTTCCTTAAAGTTTTGAATATCTCCCTCTCATTTTACAAAGGTATTTGCAGCTGGGTGCCAATGGCTCATGCCTGTAATCTTAGGTCTCAGGAACCTGAGATATGAGGATCCCAGTTGAAAGCCAGCCTGGAAAGTTCATAAGCCCTATCTCCAACTAACTACCAAAAAAAAAAAAAATAAAATGGAAGTGGCCTTGTGGCTCAAGTGGTAGAGAGCTCACTTTGAGCTAAAAATGCAGGGACAGCGCTCAGGCTGGGTTCAAGCCAGAAGATCGACCAAAAAAAAAAAAAAAATAAGGTACTTGCAGACAGTAAACTGATTGATTCTGGCACCATCTTCCCCTGCTCTAATATATATACTGGAATAAAATAACAGAATTTAAAGACAGATATACTTTATAATCTTTGAATTAAATTGATTTGTGAAATTCTACTCATTACTTTCCCAGAAACTCCCAAATTCCGTCTATGAAATTTTAAGAAGTTTTTGGTTATTTGGGTCTGAAATTTGTCTTTCCTTATAAAGTTTTTCCCCCGTTTTGTTGGTCCTGTGGCTTGAACTCAGAGCTTGGGCACTGTCTGTGAGCATTTGCTGTGCTGTACTTGCCTTTCTTTTATTAATTGATTCAGGGGACTAGTGAAAACTTTCCTCCCAAGGCTTTCTTAGAAAATGGTACTCCTCCTCCAAGACTCTTCAAAAAAATGGTTGTCTAGATAGATCAGGATGAATGTGGGAGGAGGTAGAGTTCAGCGCAGGTCCATGTTCATGTGAAGTTTGATTACTTGCTCCAAACCAGTCTGTTTCTACTTTTCTGTTTTGCATATCCTATTTTGTTTTGATTTTCTACCTCTTCTCGAAACCTAGAAGCTCCTGTCAGCAACTCTAGGCCACATATGTAGGGGTCTTCAGACTTATCTTCCCAGACTGTATCCATTACACTATGGAATAAATCTTTTGCCTCCCTCCCTCATATCAGACATTCTAAGCTTGTCTCTTAAGGGTTTGTTGTGATTGTTGATGATCCTTCCCACATCATGATTTGGAAGGATTGTGTAGGAAATTTTCATGCTTGATATTCATTCCTCCAGTGTAAGGGTTTTCCATCCCTCTTTTAGTGGACCTGAGTTTTTCCTTATGAAAATGGAGATCGTGAGGCACTTTTGGATGTATAGACGGCAACATTGGAGCACCTATAAAATATGAAGGAAAAATAATTCTTTCTTTCTGTAAAAGTTAAAAGTAAGTTACTGAGAAGCAAGACATAAGGATCAGGTAAAAATTGGTGCTTCCTGGACGAGCTGTGTCCCATATTTGTCATTGTTCTTGGTTACATTTTTCAAACATTTATTTCTAAGTATTATGTTTATTATACTAGTTTAAATAGAATTTACTTCGTACATTATTTTTGAATTGTTCTTTTCTCACAGATGTAAGTCTCTTTATTATACAAATATTATATCCTCTTACTTCATTGGTCACAGTTATTGACTATTGCAGATCCTGAGGTAGAAGGTACAAGTGTGGTAAGGTATTCAGGGATAGATTATGCTTCTGACTTCCTCTGGAGGAAAAGGTGAACCAATGGAAAAAGATGGAGCTTATGCATAACACTTGTAGGATTCCTTAGGCAGGAGATGTGGTGCATCCCTCTTGGGTTCCACTATGCCCAGTGATTCCCATGGTTGTGATAATTCATAGCCCTGGATGGCCTGTGTATTTCACACCTTATCCACAATTCTGGTGGTAGGAGTCTCCCAGTATGTAAGGCAGGAATGGTCTCAGAGGAGTGATGTGATCAGTGGTACCTTGCTGGCCCCCATGTTTGTCAGTTTGTGTGGACAAGCTCACCCCGACATCTTGAGCCTGGCTGCTGCCATGAGGCTTATTTGAACTAATGCCTCTCATCATCCCATACCTCTGTTTTAGAGACCTGTCCTGTTACATGGTTTGGTTTCATTTACTGTGCAAGCTTGTGTTATGTATCCATACATGCTAGTAGTTGGGCTGTGTATGGTTTTCAAGGGTGGGGTGGTGTTTCCTGCCTCTTGCAGGAGCAATTGTGTTCTCACTAACTACATGAGTAATCCTAGCTTACTATGCAATCCCCATAACTTACATTGCATGTTCAGTTGATAGAACCATGGTATAATAAGTTTGGGTCTCTGTTTGCTGTTAAGGTTCAGAGGACTCTTAGCCATTGCTGCAGATTTTGGGGAATATTGGTTGCCCTCATTATTGCTACGGTGACACTCCTTGCTACTTCCCTCTCCACACTTTACTCCAGTCTGGGGTTTGATAATTTGCTTGACGTTCAGGAGTTTGTGCTGTCATTAGCCTCTGGGCCTTCAGATGCAAGAACCTGGTTCCCAAATGTCTGAGTGCAAGCTCGGTGATTGTCCAGACCAGGAGAGCCCAAGAGCCGTGCATTTGTACTCCAAGACCAAGGGATTCTTCTATTAACCCATGTGACTTTATTTGCTTTGCCTAGGTGTAAGAGGAGTACAGGAAGAATTCTATTGAAATTGTGACAAATATGCGTGCCTTGAGTCCTCTTACATTGCACTTGTATTTGGGGCTTCTGTGTTGTTTCCCCTAGGGATAAGTTAATCTGTTTGGCTTGAGTTTTTAATCTCTTGGCTTGAGTTCACGAGCATTTGTACACGACCCTGTTTCTAGAGACAGTTGTACATGGGATATTGGAGTAGTGAGTGCTGGTCCTGTATTTTTAGGAATGAAGCCTAGCAATGTTTGAAGCAGAGCACCCTATGAATAGGAATCTCCATCCTAAATGGACAGACCTTGTCAATTCTGAGAAGCCCTAAAGGGAAGAAGCAGAAAAGCACAGGAAGAGGAAGATATTGCTAGCTTCCATTGCCTTATGCAAAAATTGTTGCTACTTCCCTGAGCACCAAATTCACCTGGTACTCTTTCCTACACCACTCTCAATCACTTTGTGTTGTTGCAAGATTTAAACTAATTTCCAGGAATCGTGATGCACTGGATTGAGAAATAAGCCAGTGCATAGTTATCAGAGGGCACCTGAGGCTGTGGTTTGGGATGGTGGGGTAATTGTTATGACTGAAAGTATCTATTCATGTAGTAATCCCTAATCCTCTTCTTGATAGTTTATTCAGCCTGTTACCACTATGATTTTTAGTATGTCATCATGCAAACTCATGTTAAATGTCCCATCTAAGGATTTGCTAATGCTAGCTCTTATCGGTTGGTTGTGCCTGGTAGTACAGAAAGTATTGGTCAGGGACATTTGGCCTTAAAAGAAAAATCACAGAAGAAAACTTGAGGTAATATGTCTTACTCAAGGTTGTATGCTTTGTAGTTGATGCTTATCTTCAGCTGTGTCACTCCTATATGCCGTATATTATGTTGTATCTTTAGGATGGTCAAGGTTCTTCCCAAGACTGTTTAGGGAAATGAACATTAGGGACTCTTCAATCCTGGGTTTACCTCATCTTTACTCATGTCCCTTTGGCTAAAGCATGTTAAATGGATATTGCAAGTCATTGCATAGGTGTGCCATGGGTACAGTGAAATGTGCCATTTGACAACCGTTGTTGAAATATTATAACACAAGAAATATATTCTGTATACATTTTTTCTCTAACTTTGGGTGAAAACTACTGAGTTACATCATACATGCTTTCCCTGGTGTTTCAATATGTAAATGATTGATGTAGAACACAAATTCCAGTGGATTCCTAGGATACCTTTGCATTAAAAAAAGCAGTTCCTATATCCCGAAGTATATTCAGTAATAAATACTTTTCGTGGAAATGTGATATGTTTTTGCTTTAAAGTATTCAACAATATTTGTGGGAACATTCATTTTTTTTAATTTAATGTGTAGATAAAGATAGAAATTAGTTGGCTTAATAATATCTATCTACCAGGAAATGGACTGGATTTGTGTTTCTTGTAGACTTTAATGCTTTGTCTGAGATATTAAAGATTCATTTAAGACAGCTTTATGGTTTTGCAGCCCATGTATTATGTTTGCAAGAGAAAATTCTGGACCCAAAATCTCAAAGATTCATTTCTGAATACGTCATTTGCCTTATATCCCAGCCGTGCTTCCAGAGTCTTCTGTTCATTGTCAGCAGCAAGACAGAATGAATGGATCTCTGGTGAGTATTTTTTTTTTTTTATTATTTCTCATTTGTTTTCCATTCCATTATATGAACCTAAAGATGTGCAAGAATTAAAAATACTACAAACCACACAGATTTAGACTCAAGAACATATTCATAAATCAGATAAAGACGGCTTGTAGATTAGGAGATAAAGATTGCTTGTAGGTTTAGCAGATTAAATGGTTATATTGTTCCTAAGTTGAATTCAGATTGGCTTCAGAATGTCTAGGTTTCATCTTGTCATAACATGTAGTCATACCTGTTATATGATGTAGTGACACCGAGCAGATTACATCTCATTTAAGGTGAAGGGTAGATTGCAACCAGATCTCATCCTCATGAGTAACATTAAACTATCTCAATGAAATTTTGCTGGAATTGCTGAAATAGTGTGGTCACACGCACCTTCGTGTGTTCTTAAGGAATGATTAACCTATATGTACTTAAACTACTCTCCATATATACTTCTTGGACTACTTCATGGTCTTGGTCTTACTTGAAGCTGAGGCTAGATTTGTTGCTAAACTTTATGGTCTTTTTACAAAATCTTGTTTGTTTTCTAGTGTATCCTCACAAGATTCCTTTCCTCTATAATCTCTCTCTACTTTTGGTTTTCTACTCACTTGTGTTGGTTATTTTTCTCTTTCTCTCTCTTTGTATCTATCTTTGAATCATTTTTTCTTACTTTTCTCCTTCTGTCTTTCCTCCATATGTCTCTCAGTTTTTTCTTTTCTTCCATGATCTATCTGGGAACTAGTTTTTCTTAGTGATTAGTTTTAGTTTGCTGACATGGCTCTTAGGATTGACATTTTTCTTACCCACTGTATAGGAAAATTGTTGCCTAGAGAGTTCTACAGGATTCCAGAAACAAAGAAAATTAGAGAAACACAAAAACATAAACAGATAGACAGGGGAAACCAGGGTTCTGAATGCTCTCTGGCACTTGGTCTCTGGTTGCCAGCAAGCAAGCATAGTTCCTTGAGTTCACACAGGGAAGATTACCATTGATAACATGCAAAATTGAAGTATCTATATTAATATTACAATTGTGAGGCAAACATGTTTCCTTATTCTCCTGAGACAGAAGAGTGGTGCCCAGAGAAAATGCAGACATGAAGTTCACCTTAGCTAGCCTTCAAGGTGAACAGCAGCTCAGTTTCAGATGCTATCTTTCCAACAGTAAGGAAAAGGCCTGCACTCCAGTCTCTTAACCATCCCCAGAATTCTCTTTTAACCCTTCTGCAGCCAGCTCTCAGTGCTCTCAATGCTGTCAGGCTGGAATTCCAACCTCTCAAACCTTTTTCCCCCTTCAGCTCAACTTCAGAGTTCCTTACAAAAAAGGATGTGCTTCCTCCAATTGTAAACTACAAGAAAATTTGATTTCACCTGATTCTGTTATCTTTGGTCTAACTTCATTTGTCATGGTACTCAGTTTTGTTTTTCCATACCACTACTTTTAAATATTTTCATTCACTGCCAGTATAAGATAGGTAGTTTTGATAAAAAAAATTAATACAGTGATGAGGATTTCTCTATTAGAAATATAATTTGTTGCAAAATCTCACAGAAGTTTGCTCAGGAATTGATTTTGATCTCTGAGGAATTTCACTATTAACTAATAAAAGTGGAAATATATCTTTAGGGATCTACTGGAGAAATGACTCAGGAATATTTAACACATTTGAGCATTTGGTCATATTTATCATTTTTGTCATCATGAGTGTTCCTTGAGTCTCTATCAATTTGCCTCCACCTTCCATGAAGGCCTATTAAAATGAAAATCTTCTCAAGGAACATTTTATTCCCCTCCCACCTATATTTTGTATTGTAGAATGTAGAGAAAGTTTACAAAACTTCATGGTAGCAGTTCTTATTTATATAGGAAGGAAATATCAGGGTGTCTATGACCACATTTCAATATTTAGTATTTAAACCAAACATGGTGAACCTAGGATATTTTTATGTGGGAACTAAATCAAATCTTATAAGGGCCCAATAAATCATTAGCTAATTTCTGGAGTACTGTTACTGTTTTTTGAGCATTCATGTGGACACTGCTTTTCTTTGATCTAGTAATGTTCTATGTTCTGAATACCATGTGATATCCTGAATGTGTTCTGCTTGCTTATGAGAGTACTTGTTAATAGAAGGTCTAAATAGAATTTATGGTGAAGCAGTAAATGTAAACGCAGAGAAAATATTTGTTTAATTCATTGTTACCCTTATATGTACTAAAATTTTATCAAAAATAATAATATAATTTTTAGACACCACCTTAGACTTAATGTCATCGTGCCACATTATTATCTCCTTAGAATTTTTATCTTGCCTCCATTGCTAGCAGCAGAAATGTGTTTGCATTCATAAGGGAATCTGTAACTTTTTATTGGTCTTGGGGCTTGAATTCTGGGCCTGGTTATTGTCCCTCAGCTCTTCAGGTCAAGGTGAGTGCTCTACTACCACTTGAGTCACAGTGCTACTTTCAGTTTTCTGGTGGTTTACTGGAGATATCTGTCTCATGGACTTTCCTGCCTGGGCTGGCCTTGAACCTTGATCCTCAGACCTCAGCCTCATGAATAGCTAGGATTACAGGCATAAGCTACCAGTGCCCTGCAAATCTGTGTATTTTAATGACTAGGTTTATTGTTTGTCAAATATTTCTAATTTGCTATTTAATTTTCCCTGTGAAAAAATAACAGCCAGCTGCAAACATTTTATATAAGACAAAAGCATACCTGCAGCATAATGAAATTCCAGATTGGAATTCTCATGACCCAGGTCTAATTTCTTGATGGAAATGTGCCATTACAGAAGCTGATATCATTTGATGATGCGGCTGTGGACTTCACCTGGAAGGAGTGGCAGGATCTGGATCCTGGTCAGAGGACCCTTCATAGAGAAGTAATGCTGGAAACTTATAACAACCTAATGTCCTTGGGTGAGCAAAGGTCACTTTTATTTGGAAGATCAAGTGCTTTTATTTTAGTAGACATTTGACTATGATATTTAGGTATAAGATTCCAGTCCATTCCCAGGTAAAGAACTGCTAGTATAAAATCCAGGCAAATTCAGGTCTGGGAGCTTGATGTGGTTTGCCTTTCACACTATTGCTTGAGCCACAACTCCATTTTGGATTTTGTTTTGGGGTATATTCTGTGTTTCTGTGCCCAGGTTGGTTTCAAGCCTGCCTCTTCTGATCTTACCTCCTAAATGTAGGGTTACAAGTGTAAGCTTTTGGACCATTACATTTTGTTAAAAAAAAAGATTCCAGTCCATAGGAAGTGTCATTTCTTTCTAAGGGAAACTTCAACTTCATTATATGTAACTCAAGAGCTAATTTTATTGTCATTCATTAAGAAGGCAAATTAGTAGTAGGACCATAGTTCTAAACTATGATCCACTAACAGGAAACTGACTTCCCAGACTTGGGGGTGATTATTATAGGTGGATCTACAGTCTAAATAGAATATACATTACTACTGTCAGTATGATCTGAAAATCAGTAGTTGAAAGTGTGAAAGTGTGTATTTGTAAGCCAAACCTGACATAGGTTGCATTGCTTCAAGCTTGGAATCCTAGATACTCTGTAGGCTGAAATCTGAAAATTTTGGTTTGAAGCAAGCAACTGTAGAAAAATGAACACGAGACTCTTATCTCCAATTAACCATTCAAAAACAAGAAATGTATCCAAGACACAAACTAGTAGAATGCTAGATTTGAGCAAAAGTGCTGAGTTCAAGCCACACATTGGCAAAATGAACCCAAAGCTGCGGGAAAGTACACCATGGAGATGTTAAGAA
Organism: Dipodomys spectabilis; assembly: GCF_019054845.1. NCBI lineage: Eukaryota > Metazoa > Chordata > Mammalia > Rodentia > Heteromyidae > Dipodomys > Dipodomys spectabilis. The sequence continues at coordinate 7,768 of NW_024872398.1, read as the reverse complement.
TTGAGACACCATGGGCTGGGAAGGTGGCTCAGTGGTAGAGCCCGTGCCTTGCATGCTTGTGGCCCTGTGTTCGATTCCTCAGCATGAAAAAAGCAGAAAAAAAAGCCAGAATTGGCGTTGTGGCTCAAGTGGTAGAGTGCTAGCCTTGAGCTTAGGAGCTGTGATACAGCTCCCAGGCTCAGAGTTCAGGCCCCACAACCGATCCCACCCCCCAAAAAATAAAACAATTGAGAAACCAGATTTAGGAGCAACCCAGTGAACAGGATGTCTGCAACATTACATTAATGATGACCCAGCAAGAGCAATAGTTCTCCACTATTTCTTATTCACAGGGCACTGTGTTCCTAAACCTATATTGATTGTGAAGCTGGAGGAAGGTGCAGAACCATGGATGAGAGAAGGCTCAGAAGAGAATTTCACAGGTGAGTTAAAGCATCTTGAATAGTGATGTTGGGTCCAGAGCCCAGTGGGTCTCTTTATCTTGAGCTGTAAAGAGCAATAGTATTCCTAGTGCCCCTGAGTCATGTATGGCAGAGAACTAGGTGATCCTTTGTCTCAAGGAATTGTCAATCCAGAATTCTCGTGGAGACAAACTGAATTTGATGTTCCAGTGTAGTTAATGTTAGCACTTCTCTTTGTCTGTAGAGAAGTCATTCATAGAGAGAAAAAGACAATAAGAAATATAGTAAGGAGATCTCATTTTATTTTAAACTAGTATTTGGCAGGTAGGAGGAAAATAGGATCAGGACAATTTCTTATCTGTGGTGCTGAGCATAGAGTGAGATTCAGAATGGAAGCATTAAGAGTACGGAGATGAATAATTTGAGTAAGTATTTCCTTGAGAAAAATATAAAAATCTGAAATACAGAAAAACATTATTTTCCATTGTAAAATGTCAGTACTACTTTCTTAATTACTAAATTGCAGAGAAATATATATATATATTCTGCATAAAGCAATGCTTTCATATATGAAAATATTGTTACAGAATGTGAGGAAATATCTTTATATTAAGGAATTTATGGATGTCATTTATGTTTTTGTCTATATTTCTATTATTTATTTTAGAAATGGAGGATGTGATTAGCACCTGCCAGGAAAGTCACAATAAATATCTCTCTGAAGTAGCAATCATGAATAGTAACCCAGGGGAGGAAAAAGTGAGACTTATAAGAAGTTTTCATTTGAGCTCCATACAGAAGTCAGAACTGATTAAGAATAATGGCAACTCCTTAGGGATGAGGATAGAAAAGGTCACTGGCTGTCAGAGCATGGGTATTTTCATTGAACCTGGTAAGATGTGTGCAGCATATAGTCCTCATGTGTCTTCTGTAGTTGACGAACGTAAACAGTGTGAAAAGTCTTTCACTGAGAAGAAACACCCTGTTGTCCCTCACAGAACACACACAGGAGAGAAACCTTATAAATGTAACATGTGTCAAAAGTCTTTCACCCAGAAATCAAAGCTTACTGTCCACCAGAGAACACACACAAAAGAGAAACCTTTTGAATGTAACATTTGTGGAAAATCTTTCATATGCAATGCATATCTTACTAGACACCAGAGAACACACACAGGAGAGAAACCTTATGAATGTAATATGTGTGGAAAGTCTTTCACCTGGAAGACACACCTTACTGTCCACCAGAGAATACACACAAAAGAGAAAATTTTTGAATGCAATATTTGTGGAAAGTCTTTCTCCTGGAAGGCATATCTTACTCTCCACCAGAGCACACACACAGGAGAGAAATCTTATGAATGTAACAAGTGTGGAAAGTCTTTCACCCAGAAATCAATGCTTACTCGCCACCAGAGAACACATACTAGAGAAAAACCTTATGAATATAACTTGTGTTGAAAGTCTTTCACCCAAAAAAGAAACCTTACTGTGCACCAGAAAACACACACATTAGAGAGACCTTATGAATGTAACATGTGTGGAAAGTCCTTGTCTTGGAAGTCAAGCTTCAATGTCCATCAGATAATACACACAGGAAAGAAACCTTATGAATGTAATATGTGTGGAATGACTTTCACCTGGAAGTCAAACCTCACTGTCCATCAGAAAACACAAAGGAAAGAAACCTTACAAATGTGGTATTTGCAGAAAGATTTTCAGCCAGAAGCTACAACTTACTATCCACCAGAGAGCACACACAGGAGAGAAATTTTATGAATGTAACCTATGTGGAAAGTCTTTCATCCAGAACATACACCTTTCTGTCCATCAGAAAAAAACCCACCAGAGAGAAATGTTATATATGTAGCAGGCATGGAAATTCTTTCACCTGGAAGGCACAACTTAACATCCATCACAGAACACAAGGAGAGAAACCTTATGAATGCGACCAATGTGGAAAGACCTGGAGGTCACAGCTTAACACACGTAAGTTGTTTCACACAAATGAAATAACTTAGGATTGTACCAAATGGGAAAGTCTTTGATCTGTAAGAAAATTGAAATTGCAATACAGAACCAATACAGGATAGAGACCTTATGATATAGCAGATGTGGAGTCCTCCAACTACAAGACACAGCTCAGGGTTCATCACAGAACACACAATACACACACAAACACACACACACACACACAAAGAGGAGAAAAATCATATGTAGAAAAAATGGAAAAGTTTTCTTGAAAAAGTAACAATAGTAAAGTCTTTCTTGGAGGAGTAGCAATGCTCGATAGAAAATGTATTAATGACCTAACTCATATAATGCTATAACCAATCGATACAGTATCTTTACAATAAAATATATATTTAAAAAATATGATGGATTAATAAAGACTAGAATCTCTGCATTTTGTCTTAGGGGAGAACCCCAAAGTGTCTTCAGTGCTTGCACTTTTCTTTAATTAATCACTGTTGATGAACAACTTGTGATTGATTCACTCTTAGCCCATTTAGTAGTTCTGCTGAGTGAGCTATAATAAAACACCAGTGTGGACGATGTGTCACATCTGTGTTATCTCATAGAAGGCCAAAGTAGATATGATATTAGGGGAAATAATCAAGCACACAAAGATATTGATCAATCTCTCACAAAAATTGAAGTTAACAAAAAAATAAAACCATCTGCCATTTGAGCTACAGCATCACTTCTAGGCCCTGAGAGGAAGGAAGGAAGGAAGGAGGGAAGTGAGAGAGGGAAAGAGGAAGGGAAGGAGTGAGGAAGAAGGAAGAAATAAACTATTCAAAAGAAGAATGTTTAATTTTTGGTGAATGTGAGAATTATTCTTTCAGAGGTGGGCCTCAAGAAAAATGGCTTTTAAAAAAGCAAATTTTTGAATGTTTACAAAACGATAAAGAGGATGTAACATTTTATAAATTGATTCAATAATACAGTAATATTAAGTAAGGAGGTCAAGTGTGGCTGGTGCCCTATTGGCCACATGGTGGATGGTGGGGTCTGGCATCTTGTTTTCATGCAGGGGGAAGGAAATGCCCCATCCATCACTTACCACCCAACTGATAGGTGTGGCTGGATCCCTGTAAGCAGGCATGGGCATTTGACTGATATATTACTCAAAGTGATAGTCCAGTGCCTGGTACTGGGAATTTCCTGTAGACCTGCCTCCTGCTTAGGCCCTACTTAGGCTGGCCCAGCAGTGGCATCAGATGCCATGCCACATATCTCTGTAATCATGTCCTGTGTGCTGTCTCCTGGCTTGTCTCTGGTCATCATAGTGTCCCAATTCAGCACTCTCTTGGTGCTGATTGGTTTCTCATTGCTGGTTTTATTCTCCTTCCCCCCCCTTCTGTCCTATTTCCAAGCTTTCTAAGTGTATTTTTGGACTGCAACTCTTTGTTAGAACAGGCTGCTTGCAGACTGCTAGCTGTGTAATAGACTCCAATATTCCATCTACCATAATGTGGCTTCCAACAAATATGCTGTCTTCTTTTACAGAAACATAAAGGTTGACCTAACATTAGAATTTCTAGAGCCAAGATAGATGCCACTGTATATTTATGTAATTAAAGATATCCTAGAGGAATTTAGAAGAAATTTCTGTTACATCAGAAAGTGCTTAATTAATAAACCAAGACCAAGGCTCCTGATCCTATATAAGCCAGTCATTCTAGATATGTCCAGAGCTGTTTGGTTACATGAAGAGCACTAATTTCACACATTCATGAAGGAATGTTTTTGTGCCAATATGAGGTTTTGAACTCAGGAACTGAGTTGAAGCCAGCCAGAGCTGGCTTCAAAGGAGATTCTCTCATCTTGGCCTCCATAAAAGCTAGGAATCAAAGCATGAGCCCTGTGGGCTGTTCTGATGAAAGCTCTCCCTGTGAACAGGAGGTTTGTTCAGTGCTTCAGCTCAGGCTTCCTGTGGCTTCAACAATTTCAGTATTTATTTCAATAATAACTCTTCTTTACAGTATTTTCACAATAAAAAAAGGAATCCTTAAATCCTGCCTATGATTCCATTTACAAGATAAGGACAGTGGAGTTCACATTGCAAGATTTAGCTAGTTGCTCCCTTAACCCCTTCCATCACACTGTTCAACATTCTTCTTTTTGGGGTGGGAGGTCTGGTCTTGTGGCCTGAACTCTGGGCCTGGGTGCTGTCCCTCAGCTCTTCAGCTCAAGGCTTGCACTCTACCACTTGAGCCACAGTGCCACTTCCAGCTTTTATTTCTTTCTGCTTATGTGGTGCAGGGGAATCGAACCCAGGACCTCATGCATGCATGGCAAGTGCCCTAACACTGAGCGACCTTCCAAGCCCAACCCTTCTGCTTATCTACAGAGGCCTAGTAAAAAAAATGGCATTGGAAGGCACCTGTGCCCTTGGCCTTCATATTTGTACCACACACACACACACACACACACACACACACACACACACACACACACACACACACACACACACACACACACTATCCATTTGGAAATCGCTCATTCTCCATGTTTACAAACTGTATGCTTTCTGAGAAGGGATGGTTCACAGACTGGAGTCCTACCTAGGCCTGTTATATACCTCAAATTATGAACCAACATACCACATTCATTAAAAGTATGCCTGATGATAACATATTTTATTAATGTTTTGAATTATTTTTGTTATTATCATTTGGCCAACACTTTGCTTGAATTCAGAATTAAAGGGACTTAATGTTCACTGACTTGGTAAAGTACCCTTTCCTCTTTTAATTTCAGACCAGCAATTAAAAATGAGCTATTACATTCCTTCATGTGTGGAATCCTAACTACTCAGGAAGCTGAAATTAGATAGCTTTGTAGGCCATCCCTTGCAAAAGCTCCATGAAAATGGTATCTTAGCCAATAAAAGCATGGCTCTGGTTATATGTGCCTATCTTTTTTGCTACTTGTGATATGTTATTATAAAATTAGTGTGTTGAAAGGCCCAGGCAGAGAAGCAAGACCCTAAGGTGAAAAATCAGTGATACAAAAGGGCATCTGGTATAGAAGGTAAAGGAAGCCTCACAGATTTTTGCCCCTGAATTCAACCTGAGGACCAATAATAAGATACGTGTAACCAATACATTCTTCCAAATATTTAGTAGAAGAATTTGGGTGTTGTTTAGCCAATGATAGATAAACACTCCTTTACCAAGAGATTGCAAAAGGACCTTTGCATATGGCTATATGATGTTATGAATTTTATATCCTGTTATGTGGACACCAGGAGTCCTGTTTGGATCAAGTAATTAAGATCTCCTGATCTAACAGGGCACTGGTGCTTCACATCGGGATTCTTACTTGCTCAAGAGTATGAGGTTTAAAGATCACAATTGAAAGGCAAACTAGGTAGGAATTGCTGTAAAAGTGTTATGGCCAATTATCACCAAATTTCCCACAACTAGTGCTGTGAATGAAGTTGATAGACTGTCAACACTTTTGTTCCTTTATTACCAAAGCTCAGGGACAGTACCCAGGCCCTGAGTAGAAAGAACTCCAGGGCCAGGGAGGATATTTTGTAAATGGGTTTTTGGCCCTCGTGCAGAAAAGTTACCATTCTTGTTTAAGCCTAAAGTCCTCCATAGGGTATAGTCATTGTCCTCAATTGAAGTTGATATTGAAATTTCTTATAAGCCAGGGTAATGATAGATTGTACGAATATTTTGGTTTCTTTTGTCAAGTGAATCCACATGCACATATATTTATGTTTCTGACTAGTCCATAAGTCCTTGTAGAGGTTTAAGATACTATGCAGGACAATGTGGTCCATGTCTGTAAAGTGCGGAATGAGACTTTCAAAGAGAGATCTCAACATATAAAATGTGGCCAAATATTTCAGTATACTTGAAAGAGCATCATAAGAAAAGAAGTATCAAGTAGTGATGATTTAAGGTCCCAGAATACCAATATATTTGAACGAGAAGACTGTGATCTTGTGATGTGTGCACATAGATGTAGGAGAAAACCTCTTTTCAATCTGAGCTGTTCAGATGTGTTTAAGCATTTTTGTTGTTTTTCCCTTTCTGATTGCACTTTATTTCAAGGCCACTCCCAGCAGTGAATGACAGGATATTTAGTTTCAGCTCATTCTAAAAGCTATGTCCTCAGAAGAGAAGTGGTGAACCATGACTTAGGTACACATTCACCCTAGACACAATCACTAAGAGTGGGTTAAGTTACATAAGTTTTCAGAATGTCAAGGTTCCTAACCACATGGTTCATCCTGTGGCCCTTTTCAAAATTAGGCTTTAGAAGAGTTCTGCCTTTGTATGAAGATTTCAGCTCTAAATTAGATTATTTTCAATAATCTTTCAGTGAATGTTACTGGATAAAATATACAAAGAAAGTCATATTTGTTTTAGAGAAAATTCTGATATCATCAGCAGGGGCAGGTAATATGATTCAAAGTCAGGACCCTGAAGAGTCTGCTCTCCAGAGATCTAAGTATTTACCCAAGAACCTCCAATTCCCAATCAATCTTGATCCCAATGAGAGAACAAGATGTTGGATGAACCCTTGTTTCTTCCTCAGGGTAACCTGGAATGATGCACCTCAGAGTGACTGGAAGGGGAAAGAAGCTGGGATACAGAACACACGGGGTATTGAACAAGGCTATCATAGGATTTTCACTAAACCCTCAGGGACCACCCAAAGACACCTTTCATTACCTTGAGCACTTATACCTTTATGTTTATCCAACTCTAGGTCATTTTTCTTCCCATAATTAGCTTAACATTAAGTGTACATTTTTTTCTGTTCCCTCAATGAATTGAGTTCTTTTAAAATTCTCTTTCATTTTTTTGGATCACTTATACCCTTGTATGAAGTCCCTGTGATACAGGTCTCAATACTTTGAGTAGATGACTACCTGGAGCATCCACAGCCAACCATCTTTGCCTCAGTTGTATATGGATCTGAGCAAAACCCAGCCAAAACTTTATATGTGCATTCTAACTTAAATGTTTGTTACCAAAAGTTTGATGTGGAGACTTCATCTGATGTGGTGGAAGTTGGTTGTGCTCACGGTCTATGCCAGAACTCAAAATGGAAGGTACAGGAAGAAAAGTTTGGTAAGGAGCCAGCTGAGGAGAGGAGGGCAGTGCAAAGTCTTCATGCAATAGGCAAACCTGGCAAGCCCCTTGGGACAGGAGTGAGAAGCCCAGAACAGGGTATGTGCTACCCATCAGTCAACCACCAGCACAGCATGGCACCTGCAGCATGGGCCAAGGTGCACACGTGTTTCCTGCAATGCTGACTGTTGACATAGGGACCTGTCAGAGAAGTCAGTGGCCTAATGTAATAGTCTTGTCGTATGTAGATGATACAATTACTTGTGG
>NW_024872397.1:0-19528 GCF_019054845.1 Dipodomys spectabilis | reverse complement strand
ACACCCCATCAGATTTCTTCTTAAATATTTTTTGTGTATGGTCTTAAGAAGAAATCTACATTACTAACTTGAATTTCTGACAGGACAATATCATCACTGTACATCTTGCTTCTGTGCTTTCAGTTTTAAATTACTATATAAGTATGTGCATTACATAAGTATAGGAAAAAGTAGGAGCCACACGGGTGGCTCAGGTCTTTAATCCTACCTAATCAGAAAGATGAAATCTGATGATTGTGCTTTGAAACCAGACCAAGAAAAAAAAGTCCATTAGATTATGAATTGAAAGTAACCACAGAAGCTTGAAATGGAGTTGTATTATTAGCAGTAAAATGCTAGCCTTGAGAAAACTAAAACAAAATAAATAACAAATTCTGAGACAGAGCCAGGCCCTGAGTTCAAGCTATATATTAGCACCAAACTAATGAATGAATGAATGAACTAAAAATAAATTAAATGGTCACATGTGGAGAGACAGGTAAAATGTAACAACCATGGTGACTGGATTATGTATTATTTTGTAAAAAGGAAAATTATCATTTTTCCTAATCACTAATATTTTACTTGAACTTTTTTGTACAATAAACTCCGAATTTGACATGCATGTATATGTGTGTGTACATGTGCGCACATGTGTATGTATGAGTGTGTGTGTGTGTGCTCGTTTGCAATGTTGCTTGCCAATGAGGACAGAGTGAAGCTGAAAAGAGCTGTGTTGCAATGTTGTTATTTATCAGTGTTCCGTCCTGTCATTTCAGTGGAACCACCCTTCTTTACATTTTATTTGTCAAATAATAACATCATCATAATCAAAGTATTTACAACATTAAGTTAGATAAAAGAGATCACTTTCAGCTCTTTGTATATGTTAGGCAAGAAGATACACATATATTTGGGTAGTAAGTTATTGCTGTAAGATGACTGTCAGTACAAAATATGTATTTGACCTCTTAAATTGGTTATACTTTTAAGATATACTCATGGAGTGAGTTTGACTGACTTGACCAAACAGGTATTACTCTCTGGTTATTCCTGTGAAACTCAAGGTGGATAAACTCTTTCCGGATTTCTGTTGAAAATAACTTTCTTTGTAAGATCATATCTATTCACACTAAGATAATAAATCCCGTATTTTTTAGGTTTGAATATCCCATCATGTTGACTGAAAATCAGTATTGTGGATATGTTTGTTAGATACACATTGCAAAAAAAAAAAGCATGTGTCACCTCCAGATTGTGGATGCATTTGAAGTTGTATTTTACATACAAAGGTTTCTTCATTAATAGTTCTTTTGTGGGAGTAACTATCACAACTTTAACAATTAAGTCTTTTTGAATATCTTTTCCAATAGAAATAACATTCCAGAGCGAGTCTTGCAATTTCTGAAAACCCGTTGAATATTTTAGTGTTATTTCAGTTCATTGACTACACAGCTAAAGACATTTTTGAAATAAACATTGTTAAAATCTGAAAATGTAAGTGGGGATATAGGTTTTTTTTTATGCATCATTTTATGAAAAGACAGTTCTTATGAAACTAAAAGATAAAGAATAAAAGAATGGAAGTGAATTGGGTGAGCTAATTATTAGTATAACTTTGTTTTCTATTAGCGTAGTCCTTTGAAAGTACATGATGAATTTAAATTATGTCCTTTGTGACACTATGATTCAGTTATTTTTAGAATCTTTGTAGTTATAAGAGTGAATTTGTAGTATAAATAAATGTTTTTGGAAATGATTAGGATTAATCTTGTGTTTTGTTTCCTACTCCCAAGAAAATGAGTTATTTTCAACTGTTAACAGTTTACAATTGAATCTTCAGCATCATGAGAAATTTTGAACAAATATAGTATTATTTATGTCTTTTTGGGGGGAGGAGGGGGTCTGGCAGTGGGGCCTGAACTCTCGGCCTGGGCGCTGTCCCTCAGCTCTTCAGCTCAAGGATAGTGCTCTTCGACTTGAGCCACAGTGCCACTTGCGGCTTTTTTCTTTTTGCTTATGTGGTGCTGAGGAATCAAACCCAGGGCTTCACGCATGCAAGGCAAGCACTCTACCACTGAGCCACCTTCCCAGCCCTTTATGTCTTTTAAAATCAATTGTATTCACAAGTTGGAGAGGCTTTAATTCATACTTAGGTCTTGTTGTCTATGATTTTTATCCTCTCATTCCTAACATTAATGATTGGTCAGACTGCATTTTTGGGTACATGAAAGGTAAAATATTTATCTAGAGTCAAAGGTGATTTTTATATGTCTTATTTTAATAGCATTTTAAAGTAGTACCTTTCTCTCAAAATGTTGGGTATAAAAAGCAATTAAAATACTTCTAATGGTAAACAACTTAGTTGAGCTACAATGTGGAAATGATTGGTCCATAAGACCTGCAGTCTGTTTCCATCAGGAATTGGGGAGGTGATTCTTTCAGTAAGACAGTGTTAAACAAAGATAGGGTCCCCAGGCAGTCAGTGTTGAATGAAGGGATAGAATATGATTTCTGCTATTTTGACCTAGAAACCAAGAATGTTATACTTTAGCAGTTCTTTTCACCAGGGAGGTATTCATTGATTATGAACTTTGAGTATTCATATTACAGTTCCCTATTTTCTAACAAAGATAAAGTGAAATATTATGAGTGTACACAATAATTCTGGGAAATTTTCCTAGAATTAGTAGACTAAGTGCTGGTATTTTAGTCATAAAATAGAATGAGGTTAATTGATACAGTGGGAGATGAACCTCAGGCTCACACTTACCATGTGTGCAATGTTGTACTAGTAATTCCAACTCTGAGGACTTCAATATCATCGTCTGAGAATTAAAAATGTAAGTAGTTCAACTTTATGGAATTATTGTGAGGATTAAATTAGATACCATAGGTAAAGTACTTGGAAAAACAATCAATTAGCATTTGGCAAATTCTACCTGTTATTTTATCATGTGGTTAATTCTAACATCTTTTACTGTGATTTTTATTGTGTTTCTTTATGATGTGCAATGTGATGGTTTTCCCAAACTGATTCTCACAATTCACATTCCATTCAACAAAAAGAAATGTGTAACAATTCCGTTTGTTTTGCTCCTTATTAACTTTTGTTTCCATTTTATTTTATAATGAAATATGATTTCATAAATCTACTGTAGATGCAAAAATATGTTAATATATTTCTAACTGTATGTATTGTTCTATACATATACACATATAATACACAGGTTACAATGATTATTTATAACTTCTGTAACTATACAATTTACTAAATTATTAAAAACATCGACAGCTCATGCCTGGAATCCTGGTGACTCAGGAGGCTGAGATCTGACTATCATGGTTTGAAGCCATCCTGGGCAGGAAAGTCCATGAGCCTCTTATCTCCAAACAACCAACCGAAAATCAGAATTGGAACTGTGGATCAAAGTATTAGAGTGGTAGCCTTGAGAGAAAAAGCTTATGGACATCACCCAGGCTCTTAGTTCAAGAACTACAATCTACCCCCAAAAAATCTATTTAATTTACACCTGTGTAAGTAGAGTATTTCCATCACCCAAATGCACATCCATGCTCATTTGCAAGGTAACTCTGTTTTGCCTAAAGTACACTAAACATTATCACTAAAGGACCATTGGAATGTGGTTTCATTCTATCTCTCTAATGGATTTTCCCCACTCAAATACTCAAGTGTTACAATTGTTCTAATTATTAAAATCATAGCTTTTTTCTTTAATAACCCTAATATTAGAGTTTGAATTGAGTGTTTTGTTCCCCTTAAATAGGTGTTCTTACCACTTTGTCATGCCCCCAGCCCTAAGTAATCCTGATTATTTTTCAGCTAGAAAATGGCTTCCTACTTGTGCATGAACTTGGCCTCAGTCCACTTGATGTTATTCTACCTGGAATTTAGAATAACAGGTGCATGGCATTGTGTACAGAACTTTCTGTTCCATCTGGGCTTTTGCCACTATCCTCACAACATTGCACTCCCATGTAGTCACGAATTTCATAAGCTTGTCATACCTGATTTTTTTTCTAAATCTTTCATTTCCTGCAGGCTCTTGTGTAATGAATTAATTTGTGTTTTCTTGGGTTGTTTATTTCATTTGAATCTATGTGTTGAGTTGTTCCTCACTTTTCCTTTTGTTTCTTTCCCTCAAGTTCTTGCCTAAAGTGCTGAGAAACCAATTCTTCTTTCTCAAGATAGTCAGGGTGAACATTATTTATTCCAAAGCAATTTCAGTATCTATGAATGGTATACACATGCTAACCGCTGAGAAGGGTGTTTTTATTTTCATGGCAGTCTTTGGCATACACAGACAGATCATGAAATATATGAAGAAAATAAAACTACAGATGAATGCCAAGAGGAGAATAAGCTATTATTAATTGTTTGACAGAGGTTTCTCTTCTAGTGAAAGAAATATATTGCTTGATGCAGGATTTCACAAAATCATATTGCTAGGAGGAACCTAAAAAATCATCTAATACTATAGACTTGAAAGTGATGAATTGACTTCCTGAATAATTTACTTTTGGGTCAAATAAAAGCAGGCTTCCAAAAAGAGAGTCGATTTTAGAGAAACATGATGAATTTTATGTAAATATGTCCTTAGCTGATTTTGTTAATTTGTGAACTAATACAGGGAAATAAAGTACAGCAAGATAAAAAAATATAAACTTCACATTGAAATACTCATTTGTGTTTTTGTATGTGTGCATGCATGTGCGAGTACACACACGCACATGTGCATGTGTTGCAGAGCTTCTGCAAGGCAAAGGACATAGTTAGCAAGATCGATAGAAAGCCCACGGATTGGGAGATGATCTTCATTAGCCATACAATGGACAAGGGTCTCATCTAAAATATACCTGGAACTCAAAAAATTAAATCCCCCAACAACAAATCCTCAGAGAAACAACTGCCCAATAAATAAGTGGGCTAAAGACTTAAAGGGAAACTCTGAAGAGGGAAGGATGGCTGATAGACATATGAAGATATGCTCAACCTCTCTAGCTATAAAAGAAATGCAAATCAACCCAGCATTGAGATACCACCTCAGCCCAGTTAGAATGGCTATAATAAAGAATTCTAATAACAACAGATACTGGAGGACATGGGGACAGAAGGGAATCTTAGTGCATTGTTAGTGGGAGTGTAAACTTGTTCAACCACTTTGGAAAGTAGTATGGAGGTTCCTCAAAAGACTCCACATAGAGCTCCCCTATTTCCCAGCAATCCCACTTTTGGTCATTTACCCAAATTACCACAAACAAGACCATACTAAAGTTTCCAGCACATCTATGTTTATGGCAACGTTATTTATAATAGCTAAGATATGGAACCAACCCTGATGCCTCTCATTAGATGAATGGATCTAGAAAGTGTGGTAGATATACACAATGAAATTCTATGCCTGTATCAGAAAGAATAACATTGCCCCATTTGTTAGGAAATGGAAAGACTTGGAAAAAATTAAGTGAAGAAAGCCAGGCCCAAAAATATAGGTCGCATGGTTTCCCTTATTTGCAAAAACTAGTATATTTTTGAGACAAGCAGAAAAGGTAAGATAAGTTCATGTTAGGTGAAATGAACCCCAAGATAATTATTGAAATGTTTTTTTTTCTTTCTTGCAATTGTTTCTAACATATTTGTAAGATTATTTCTTTGTTGCTTTGTATGTCCCTACCCCATGGTATAAACCCCTACTTCCATTTTATTTGATATTGTTAAAATTTGTGGAGGGAATGGGCAAAACCCAACCTTTAAATATGGATACGTCGGACCCATTGCAACAATGAGCTATACAAGTCATTATGTCCAATAAGGAACTTTACAACTTTTTCTGTTGGGGGGGTGGAGAGGGGAAATGGGAAGGGATGAGAAGTGGAAACAGGAAGAGGCAACAATGCTTGGTAAGAAATGTACTCATTACCTTACCCATGTAATTGAAACCCCTCTGTACGGTATTTTGAAAAAAAAAATTTTTTAAGTTTGTCAGAATAATGTCAAAAATTTTTGACAGAATAATCATTAGTGTCTCGCCTAGAATCTGGATATGGTTAGTAACTCTAGAGGATTTTCTCATGCTTTCAAAATTTTCCGTAAACATATACGAATGAGGTGGTTTATACCTATAATCCTAGCTACTCTGAAAATAGAAATGTCGATAGTTGCAATTCAAGGTCAAGTTGGAAAACATAAAAGAGACCTCCAGCTCAATCAATAAAAGCTAGGTGTGCCAATGTGTGGCTGTCATGCTACCTATCTTGAACATAAACTAGGAAATTCACTATCCAGGTAGCTTAGGAATAAATAAATACAAGATTCTATCTCAAAAATAATCAAAGCAAAAATTACTGGATGTGACATGGTTCAAGTGGTCAGAGGCCTGCCTGGCAAATGCAAGGCTCTGAATTTGAATCCAAGTACTTACCTCAAAAAATTAAAAGTAAACAATATGAATTATTTCTCTAAATCACTTCTCAGTGCAATTATTGTATGTATTCTTCTAATAATCTGGTAGTGAAGGCAGAGAATTGATTAAACCAGATCAATATAATAGGTGAAATGAACCCCAAGTTAAGAATTGAAATGTATTTTTTTCTTTCTTGCAATTGTTTCTAACATATTTATCAGATTATTTCTTTATACTGGGAACGCCAAGTTTCTTCATGGCTCACTCTTCATGGTGTGCTCATGTGGAACTATTCACCAATTAGGCCTTCTAGGCCCCGAGTTCAGATCCCAGCCCTGCCAAAAGATTCATCTTGATGTCAGAAGCAAATTGTTGCCCCTGTTTTCCTTTCCTGTGCAACTCCTGGGTCTCAGCTAGGATGGAGAATGCATGGGCCACCCTTTGGTCATGGGAATAAGTTGTTATACATGTCAGCTGAGTTATACCTGTCATCATATACTCAAAAAATACACAATACATCCATGAATACCATACAAAACAAAGACAAGAACTACACTTAATATACGATGCAGTACACACACGGATGTGAATATACATCCCATGTTTCAATGACGCATTGAGGACTATTTTGGCCTCTCTGGGACTCAATCTCAGTTACTGGTAACAGCCCAGCTCCTTCTTGGCTCACAGTCTGGTGTGTTCACGTGGACCCATTGGGAATTTGGGCCTCCTAGGCCTTGAGTTCGAATCCCAGCACTGCCAAAAATTCACCTTGATGTGAGAAGCCAGTCGTTGCACCTGTTCTCATGTGCTGTGCAAATTCTGGTTCTCAGCTAGGATAGAGAAGGTATAAGCAACTCTATACTCATGGGAATAGGTTGTCTTCTAGATCACCACAGTGATATCTGTCAACCTATACTCAAGAAAATACACAATACTTTTCATCATAGAGGTCCTTCACTTCTTTGATTAAGTTAATTCCTAGGTATTTTATTTTTTGTGGGGTTATTACAAATGGAGTTGCTTTCCTAATTTCATCCACACTTTTCTCATTGTTGGCATACAGAAAAGTCATTGATTTTGTGGGGTTAATTTTAAACCCTGCTACTTTGTCAAAGTTTTGAAACAGCTTGAGTAATTTGGGAGTGGAGTCTATGGGATTATTTAAATACAAGATCATGTCATCTGCAAAGAGGGAGAGTTTTATTTCTTTTTCCCTATTTGGATCCCCTTTATGTATGCATCTTGTCTTATTGCTGTAGCTAAGCATTCTAATACTAGATTGAAGAGAAGTGAAAGCTTTAAAAACTTGAAAAAGGATATCGAAACAGAACTTAGAAAATGGCAAAACCTTCCATGCTTCTGGATTGGAAAGATTAACATCGCGAAAATGGCAATACTTCCCAAAGCTATCTACAAATCCCATGCAATACCTCTCAAAATTCCAACCTCATTCTTCAAGGAAATAGAAGAGATAATCCAAAAATTCATATGGAACAATAAAAGACCCCGAATAGCAAAAACAATCCTCAACGCAAAGAACACTGCTGGAGGAATATCAATACCAAATTTCAAACTCTACTATAAAGCCATAGTAATCAAAACAGCTTAGTACTGGCACAAGAACAGACCTCAGGACCAATGGAATAGAATTGAAAACCCAGAAATGAACCTACAGACCTATAGCCATCTAATGATAAGGGAGCTAAAAAAATAGAATGGAAGGAAGACAGCCTATTCAGTAAATGGTGCTGTCAAATTGGTTAACTACTTGTAGAAAACTAAAACTAGATCGTCAAATATCACCTTGCACTAGAATCAACTCCAAATGGATCAAAGACCTCGGAGTCAAAGCAGACACTCTGGAAACATTACAGGAGAAACCCTAGGTCTCCTTGGTGCAGGCAGAAATTTTCTTAATAGAGACCCAGAAACACAACAAATCAAAGAAAAGTTGGACAAATGGCATTGCATGAAGTTGCAGAGCTTCTGCATGGCAAAGAACATAGCTAGCAAGATCAATAGAAAGCCCACAGATTGAGAGAAGATCTTCACTAGCCATACAACGGACAAGGGTCTCATATCTAAAATATACTTCTAATTCAAAAATTAAATCCTCCAACAAGAAATCCCCAAAGAAAGAACTGCCCAATAAATAAGTGGGCTAAAGACTTAAAGAGAAACTTCTCTGAAGAAGAAAGAAGGATGGCCAATAGACACATGAAGAAATGCTCAACCTGCCTAGCCATAAAATACATGCAAATCAAAACAACATTGAGATACCAGCTCACCCCAGTTAGAATGGCAAAAATCAAGAACTCTAATAACAACAGACGCTGGAGGGGATGTGGACAGAAGGGAATCTTACTTCATTGTTGGTGGGAGTGTAAACTTGTTCAAACCCGTTAGAAAGCAGTATAGAGGTTTCTCAAAAGACTCCACATAGAGCTCCCCTATGACCCAGCAATCCCACTTTTGGGCATTGACCCAAATGTTTACAAACAAGACCACACTAAAGCTTCCAGCACAACTATGTTTATTGCAGCATTATTTACCATAGCTAAGATATGGAACCAACCCAGATGCCCCTCAGTATATGAATGGATCAAGAAAATGTGGTATATATACACAATGGAATTCTATGCCTCCATCAGAAAGAATGACATTGCCCAATTTGTTAGGAAATGGAAAGACTTGGAAAAAATTATTTTAAGTGAAGTAAGCCAAGTCCAAAGAAACATAGATCCCATGGTTTCGCTTATTTGCAATATCTAGTATATGTCTGAGTCAAGCAGAAAATGTCAGATAAGGTGATGTTAGGGAAATGAACCCTAAGATATGTATTCAAATGTTTTTTTCTTTCTTTCTTTTTTTTTTTTTTTGGGTCCGGTTGTGGGTCCTGAACTCTGGGCCTGGGTGCTGTCCCTCAGCTCTTCAGCTCAAGGCTAGCACTCTACCACTTGAGCCACAACGCCACTTCCGGCTTTTTTCTTTTTGCTTATGTGGTGCTGAGGAATCGAACCCAGGGCCTCAGGCATGCAAGGCAAGCGCTCTACCACTGAGCCACCTTCCCAGCCCCTCAAATGTTTTTTTCTTTCATGCAATTGTTTCTAATTCATTTATAATATTATTTCTTTGTTGCTTTGTATGTCCTTCCCCTACAGTATAAACCCTGCTTTCACTGTATTTGCTGTCAGTACAATTTTTGGAGGAGAAGGGAAAAAACAAGTCATTTAAGGATAACTGTGGACCCGTTACAACAATGAGAAGTACAAGTTTTCATGTCGAAAACGAACTTTACAACTTTGGTGTGTGGGTGGGGAGGATAGGGTCGGGGAGAGGGGAGGCTGGGAAGACATGTGAAGGGTAGACAAAGGAGGAGGCTGCAATGCTTGATAAGAAATGTACTCATTATTTTGTCCATGTAATTGTAACCCCTCTGTACAGTATGTTCACAATAAAAAATAAAAATTAAAAAAAAGAAAATACACAATACATCAATGAATAAGACAATATAAAGAGAATGACTACATCAAATGCAAGATGTCGCCCACCCATATTTGGAAATATAGATCCTTTGTTTAATTATGAATTTATGACTATATTGGCCCCCACCAGGACTCCATCTCAGGTCCCAGAAATGGCTTAACTCCTTAGTGGCTCATAGGCTGGTGTGCTCACCATGATCCATTCACCAATTGGGCCTGCTAGGCCTTGAGTTCAAATTCCAGCACTGCCAAAGATTCATTCTGATGTTAAAAGCCTAGGGTTGCACACGTTTTCCTGTTCTGTGAATGTCCTGGGTGTCATTGAGAATGGAAAATGCTATATAAGCAACTCAATAGCCATGGGATTAGGTTGTCATCCATGTAAGCACAGTTATATCTGTCAACATATTCAATATAATGCACAATGCATCCATGAATAAGATAAATAAAAATTAATAAAAAGTATAAATACACTTAATGCAAGATGCATAACACACCTGTAGGTAAAGAGAGATCCTATGTTTAAAAAAGGTGGGCTTGCTATTTTGTTCAGTGCTGGGGCTTCAAATCAGGTCCTGGACCAGGCCTGACATTCTAGTCTTCAAGGATGGTGAGCTTCCCCTTCCTCCTCAGTGCAACAGTGCTATCCAAACCTGAGTTTAAATCCCAGCATTCACAAAAGATTCATCCTGTTGTCAGAAGCCAGTTGTTGTAAACGTTTTCCTCTCCTGTGTAAGTCCTGAGTCTCAACTAGGAAGGGGAATTCATAGGCAGCCCTATAACCATGGGAACAGGTTGTCATCCATGTCAGCACAGTTAAACCTGTCACCTTACTTAGTCAAATACAAAATACCTCCATGAAGTAGAGACAAAATAAGGAGAAGTTCACCGAACTTTTACAAGTTGCTATACACACATGTTTGTCAATATAGATCGTATGTTTAAAGTATGAATTCATGACTATAGTGGACCACCCTGGTGATCAATGTCAGATCCTGGGAATGGCCTAGCTCATTAGTTGCTCACAGGTTAGTGTGTTCACCTTGACTTATTGGCCAGTTGGCCCTACTAGGCCCTGAGTTAAGATCCCAGCACTACCAACAAGTGAATCGTGGAGTAAGAAGCCAAGTGTGAAACTTGTTTTCCTTTTCTCTGAATATCCTTGGTGATCCTGAGAATCCTGGCATGATGGAGAACATTTCTATAAATCTAGATGCTCTGTGAAAGGATGTCATCAATGTAATATATGGAAGGGGTTTCATCATAGTACAATCAATGGTAAATAAATTAATAAACAAAAAATACAAGAACAACCACACCAAACATGTATGGACTGAACATCTATAGGTAAGTATCAATCCTATCTTTACAATGTGTATAAATAGTATGTTTCCGGGGCTGTTACTTGAATTCAGGACTAGTGAACAGGCCTGACTTTCTTATCTTCATCCCCATTGCTGTAGGTTTACCCAGATCCTGAGTTCAAATACAAAGCCTGGAAGAATAAACAGCGTGAATTGCAAGCAAGGGAGCTAAATTTTTTAATTTTACTTTTCTCAATACGGTGCTTGAACTCAGGTCGTGGCAATTCTGCCTCAGCTTTGATCACCCTAGGCTGGGGTACAGCCACTAGATCTGCAGCTCCTCCTGGGACCCTAGACCCCCAGGCCTTGCAGGGAAAGCAATGCACAGAAAAAATATGGCCAATTTATATTTTCTTCCTTTGTATGGTGACCCTCATGGGTCTGAGTGACACTGTTGCAAAGGGTACTTCAACTTGCATTGCTGAAGTCTGCCAGACTATCAGGATTAACAATGGAATGTTGTCAATGTCACGGTTGAATGAATTGATCATGGAAGATGCTCTATAAAATTAAATTAATATTTCAGGAGGCTGATTGATTTGATTTAATATTTATGAAGCATTGAAAGAATATTATTACTTAAAGGAACGCAATAATTTCAGGACACTGATTTCATTAATAGTTTACGGATGAAAACAATTTATTAATTACATTGAGGCAGAATTAATCCCCAGGAATTGGTAAGAATGTAGTCTATATAAGTGAATAATGTATAGACATCTTTGACACTCTATAAAGATATATATTTATTAGCATACTGCCATCTGCATGTCAATATTTTCTTATTTTGGTAACCCCTGGGACTTGACCTGAGGTCCTGGGAACACTCTGTCAGCTCAATTTGCCACAGGATGGCATGCTAACACTCACCCATTCATGAATTGGGCCTTGTAGGCTTGTAGGCCTTGAATTCAGATGCCAGCATTACCAAAAATGAATCGTGGAGTAAGAAGATAATGGTGACACATGTTTTCCTTTTCTGTGAAAGTCCTGGGTGTCAGGGATGAAGACCTATATCCTGTATAATCAATGTAATCAATGTTTCATGTTCCATAATAGTAAATAAAATAAATGGTCAATACATGAATAAAACAAAAAAATAAAATAACTACTGAATGCAATATGGAGTCAACTTATGTATATAAATATAAATCATATATGTAAATTGTACATGAACAGGATGTTTCTAGTGGTGGGGATCTGTTTTAGGCATGAGGAACAGACCTGAATTTCTTGACTTCAAGGAGGCCAGCTTCCCATTCCCACACAGTGCAAGAGAGTTACCAAGACCATGAGTTTCAATCCCAGTCCTGGCAGAAAAATGGCACCTTTGCAGTATGTGAGGCCCAATTCTTCTGTATTTTATTATGCCTAAATTTTATGAATGTGATTGTTTAAATGTTTAATAAAGAATTAACTAAAATCGGTCAGTATCCTATAATATGTGTATAATTTTATCCTAGAATCATTCAAGAACTGCCCATTCAATCATGACATACATCACATTCCACTGGTATTCATATGGATAGGATGAGTTCCTTAGGATCTCCTGCCATTTGGAGGTGGCAGGACCAGGATTCCAACTGTGGGCTCCAACTCCCACCACTTCAACTTGGGGATAGGGTACTCACCGTTCTGTCCAAGAATATCAGCAAGACCAATGATTAGGCAGGCACCAGTGGCTCTCAGCAGTCCTCCTTGATACTTACAAGGCTGTGATAGGAGGATCATGGTCAAAGTCATCCTAGGCCGGAAAGTCCTTGAGACCTCTCTCCAACTTCAGTTCCAACAAAGCCAGAAGCCCAGGGCTCCAGTGTGGAAGGCGAGCCTTGAGCAAAAGCAGCTCACAGACTGTTCCCAGATCCTGAGTTCAAGGTCCGGGTCTGGTAACAAACAGACATACACAATAATCTGTGCAGCCTTCCAGCTAAAGAAGGTCATCCTCTTTTCTCCAACTAAATTGGTCCCTGGGAAAAGGACTGGGGGAGCTGTTGTCTTCTTGACTCCAGCCATGCTGCTTGCATCACAGAATTCTAGCCACACCCCCATTATTTCATGGTTCTTTCTAACCAATGGGATACAAGAATGGTGGCCACGCCCACATTCCATGCTGCCCAGTAGCACCTGGATTCCCTCTGTTAGTTTCCAATACTACCAGCAATTGAGGAAGGTAGAGGTGGCTGAGTGGTGAGGAAGAGACCCAAGCGACTTTGGAGTATAGTAAGAAATGGAGATGCCAGCCCACACCCCAGCTCCCTCCCCCCTTCCCAAGGTGCAGGATTTCAAACCTCAGGTAATGGTGCACTGCCAGCCCACCTAAAGCCCTGACCTTGTCCCTGGCCCTGGTTCTCTGCTCTTGGCCCATCTGTTTCCGGGGTCAGACACTCCTCTGGGGGCACCATGACCCCCTGCTTATTTCCTCACCCTGGCTTTGAAGAGCCACCTTTCTGTCTTGGACATTTCTGAAACAGAGACTCAATATATGCTCTGGTTGGTCTGGATTGAGGTCCTCCTATCTGGGACAGGTATGCTCCACCAGGCTTGGTCCTCTGTAGTTGGGATGGTAGACATGTAGCTCCATGCTCAGTCATCGATTTAGATGGATTATCCCAAACTTTTAGTCCACAGCAGCCGATTCTTGACCACAGGTGAAGCTCTGGGTAGGGCCACAACCATCAGACCTCATTCTCCTCACAGGACAGTTTTGAGGAAACAAGGGATTTATACAGAGGGAATCTCTTGAGCATGGCTTGGCATGGAGGGAGTGGCCTTTAGAGAAGGTTCTCGGCAATTCTGTGAGCAAATGACAGGAAGATACCAGCAAAGGGCTCAGGTGGGGTCAGTTATTAATCATGCAACAGGTGGGGATTTTGAAACAAAACATGGCTCTCTTTCATCATTACCCTATCCCCATGAGGAAGGGGATCCTTCACTGTGTTGAGTTTTGCATCTGGGGAAACCGAGGCACAGAGAAGTCAGGTGATCTCCTTATGACTTCAGCTTCACAGGAAGCTCGGCCTCACTTCACTACCATGCTCCCAAGGACAATGGGTGCTATTCAATCCACTTCTTGTGGTAGGAAGTCCACTTCTTGTCAGTTGTCTAGGCTTGAACCCTAGGCATGGGCACTGTTCCTGAGCTCCTCAGCAAAAGGCTAGTGCTCTACCACTTGAGCCCACAGCACCACTTCTGGTTTTCTGGTGGTTCTTTGGAAATAAGAGTCTCAGAGACGTTCCTGCTGGGGCTGGCTATGAACCATGATCCTCGTATCTCAGCCTCCTATGTAGTTAGGATTAGATTTCTGAGCCACCGGCACCCGACTTAATTGTAATTCTGACTTTTCTCTTCTCTCTTTCACAAAAACTGGTTGAATGGGTGCTGGAAGGAGGAGGTCCAGCATCCCCATGTGGCTGGAATCTAAGGTGATCCTCTCATTCTGGAGGTGGGCTGTGGGTCAGGAGCTATCTCACTTACCCTGTTGAAACAGCTCCCTGAGGTAAGACCCACTGTGCCCTGGCTAGACTGTGAAATTCGTTGTCCATCCAGCCTTACTGGACTTATTGTATTGTTTTACTTTCTACATCATTTTCTAGCACCTGGACAAACTTATGATGCATAGTTACAGAATGAAAATGTAATGCCTTCTTATGAAAGTCATTTAGGGCTCTGAAAATGTGGCTTCATGGTATGGTAATTGTCTAGCATGCATGAAACCCTGGGTTCAATTCATCAGTAACACATAAAAAAGAAAAACACTGGAAGGAATGCTGTGCCTCAAGTGGTAGAGTGCTAGCCTTGAGCAAAAAAAAAAAGCTCAGGAATAATTCCCTACCCCTGAGTTTAAGCCCCTGGACTGGCAAAAAAAATAGTAAATGGAAAATAAAGAACCCATACTTGAAATATATAATTGCTCCTTCCATACTGACACCTGACAATAGTCCCTAATTCATGTACTTTACTTATGTTAGGATACTGTGTTGAAAAAATTTCTGTTCATTCAGTCACAGCAATTAATGCCAGGAATGGGCTTAGATGTTAGGTGAAGATTAATTCTGGAAATTCAATGATTCCAGGATTTTGTGTCATCACTGCTAATCACAAAGTGAAAATAGTCTAAGTGTGATTTTGAAACCTTTTTGGTCAGTTTTGGCACCAAAAAGGCAGAGGCTAATTAATAGTTGTGACAGAAAATAAAGAATAACTCCAGATGGAAAAAAAATGATAGTAACTAAGTTTACCAGAAACTGGTCTAGAGAACCATTTTTGGTTATTGAAGAACTAGTTGTCAAGTAGGCTTTTCCTCATTGCCTTTAGCATTCTAAATCTCTTAGGCTAGTTCTTAATCGCTGCATGATAAATGTATCTCCTTCTATGCTGTTCTTTCATACCTTATCTCCTTTGTTTTCTAAAAATCTCATTCTTTCTAGATTTCTCTATGAACATTTCCTGATACTAAATATACCTATACAGATGTCACAGGATGCTAATGTAAGGGTCCCATAGCTCATGAGTCATTAATGTAACAAAATGGAAAAGGAGGACATATTTACTGCTACCTCAATTTATCTGAAAAGCTGCTATGTTATCCTTTGGTTAAAAATTCCATTCTTTGTCTACATAGTGTCATTCAGTGCACATATTTGCAAATATGAGATGGGTGTTGATGGTTTACACCTGTAATCCTCTGGTTGAGATCAGAGGATTGTGATTCAAAGCCAGTCTTGTCAGGAAAGTCCATGAGACCATAATCTTCAATTAACCACCAGAAACCAGGAAGTGGTGCTGTAGCTAAAATGGTAGTGCGCTCAACTTGAACTGCAGAGCTGAGGGACAGTGCCCAGGATCAGAATTCAAGCTGCACAACCAACAAAAAAGTTGAATATGACTTTAAGTTTCCCCAAAAGGAACAACAAGATCAATAATCTTCCCAAGCAAAAAATTAATTCCAAAATGATTCAGTGCACCTACGTTTGCTGAGTTATGGATTCTTTGCTGGACATATTCTCTAAAAATAAATCGTTTAGGGATACAGGTGGACCCATTGCAAAAATGAGATGTACAAGTCGTTATGTTGAAAAACGAACTTAAAACTTTGGTGTGGGGGAGTGTGGGGTGGGGGGAGGGGGGAGTATGGGAAGGGATGGGAAGGGGAAACAAAGAAGAGGCAACAATGCTTGATAAGTAATGTGCTTGTTATCTTGCCCATGTAATTGTAACTCCTCTGTACGGTATTCTCACAAAAAAAAAGAAAAAAATGTCAAATATTAGCTTTACAATAAACATCTAATATTTCTTCTTTGAAAAGAGATGTCTATACAGTTGATGTCATTTAGCATTACTCCTACGTGGAACACGAAGTATGAGGCCACTCCCTTTCTAAACCATGCTTGCTAATCACGCAACTTTGTAGACAGTAGAATGGAAGCACAATTCTGTTTCCAATGCAAATCAGATATAAGAGCATGAACTTAATTGGAAAAAAGTCCATCCTGAGAGAGCAGGGATTATACTAGCCATGAACTGGTGGATAAGATCACATTTTCTTTCCTTTACTTATATATTTTTTGTTGGTGGTGGTCTTGGCATTTGAACACTGGGCCTGGGAGCTGTCCCTCTGCTATTCAGCTCAAGGCTAATGCTCTATACTTAAGCCACAGTGCCACTTTCAGTTTTCTTGTAGTTAATTGGAAAAAGAGTCTCCAGGACTTTCCTGCCCCGTCTGTCTTTGTACCCTATCCGAAGATCTCACCACCACCCAGCTTAGGATCACATTTCTAACAGTGTACATTCAGCATATGTAATGTGCATGTTCATCTATCTTTATATGAATTCTTGAGTTAAAAATCTAGGCTACAGCTTAGCCTTTACACTGACAAAATGTTTGTAATTTAAAAGGTGATACTATTGGAGAAATAAAACCTAAGAATGTAAAGGTGTCTGGGAAGTTCAGTTTGCATCCAGCCTGGGAAGAACAGTTTTGAGAAACTATATATAATTAACCAGCCAAAATCTGGATTGAAAGAATGGCTCAAGTATTGGAATACCAGACATGAGCAAGATTGCTGAATAAGATGTTGAGACTTTTGCATACATACATGCAATCATACACATATATACAGAGGCACTTATATATGCACAAGTACACATATTAAGCAACTCTCAGAATATGTGGAAAAGTTAGAAAACAATAGAAAATATGTCCTGAGTAAGACTAGAATCAAGTGATAATTTTTAATGTTAGACTGTTCTCAAGTGAACTTTCTTCAAAAAAGTTTATGAATATTACATAGATAGGGACCAGAGATAGTAAGAGAGTCAAGTAATCATTATTAAAGAGATCGGATCCATGGAGGAATGAATCAGAGACTCCTGCAGGTGCATCTGAAAATGTTCATATCCTGTGTCAAATGTTATAACATCTTTGAAAAGAGTACATGAACACTCTGAGCAGTGCAGTGGATAATATTACTGGATTAGTTCAGAATTGATAGTCTGTATCTAGATTAAATAAACCAAGGAACTATGGAAGGGCAATGTGATACAAGGCTAGAATTCTAGCACTCAGACTAAGATAGGAGATTAGATAGTGGAATTACACAGTGATACCTTCCCTGGACCAGGTAGTATAATTTTGTCTTAATAAAACAAACCAAACAAGAAAGGAATACAAAGTTGGACGTTTGGGCTAATTATGTCATTATGTTTTGAGAACTCAAGTTTCCTATTGAAATGCAACTCATATATAATCCTCAGTTGTGTTTTAAATGCTCTCTTCATTACAGAACATTCTTAGATGCAAAATAGCTCATGATTCCCATCCAAAATTTGAAAAAGTAAGTAATCACCACTCTGTTAGATTCCAAGGAAAGGATGAAGGTTTACAAAAACTTAAGCCTGGAGAAATAGCAAAGTTAATTTAATGAAAGACTATGTAGAACTTACTAAATTAGAGTTTAGATTAAAATAAATATTTTGGTTTTGCTTATAATTTCATATTCTATAAGATACTTACAAAATTCTTTTAAGTAGACAAATTTACAAATGTTTCTTGCATTCTATTTGCCTAGAATATTCTTTCATGAGAGTTATAATTAGAACTCAGGTAATAGATAACTCCAACACTTCATGTATAAAATGTTAATGTGAATAATGTACACAGAGTTGCCAACAAATGGATGATATTAATTCATAAATTTGGAAAAAGGGCAATTTTTTGAGGCTTTGCTATAACATGGTATGAAGAGAATAATTGTGGGACATCTTCTTTCTTCTACTTCTATGTAACACAGGAAGCAATTTCCTTTATTACGTGCCTCTGTATACAGTGAGAAAAATGTTAGGTTTGGGATTTGTTTTTTATTTTTGTTTTATTGGTTTGTCCAAGGGCTTGTACTCTGGGACTGGACACTGTCTCTGAGCCTGTTTATGCTCAAGGCTTGTGCCCTACCACTTCAACCTCAGCTCACTTGTGTCTGTCTTTTGCTGAGAAGTTTATTGGAGATAAGAATCTATGGAAACTTCCTGCCTGGGTGGGCTTTTGTCAACATCTACTGCGTTAGGGTCCCTGGGTAAGGGTAACGAAATCACAAGGACATAGGGGATGCAGAATGCAAACAGCAATTGCCACTGCATGCTGTGCTTTATTGTTAGTGGTATTTAAAAACAAGCAAGCATGATCTTTTCCAAGATTTGGTCAGAAGACATTCACACAAAAATTTCAACAGATACATTTTTACTTGACCTATGAGACAATGTCTTGGTATATTATTATCTAAACTATTTTAGAGCAAACTCAAACCACTTCTCCAATATCAGGAAAATGCTTGACCAGCTGCTCATCTATGCTTAAGCAAGCAGAAGAGCTACTTCTTCAGCTCCCAGGAGTCTGTGATATGTGTTTTGAGACAGGGAGAGAGAACATTTTCCCTCTCCAGTCCGGCATGCCAAGAGCTTTCCTAATACTCAAACACAGTCCACAGATAATCCTGAGGCCAGAGCCTGCATCATTCTGCCCCTTTAACATAGACCCTGAGTCTTCACAATTTCCTTCTTTTTTCTTTTGTTTTAAAAGTAAAGCTTTCCACAGGGTCATCATAGACGCTTGCATTGGTTTCATAAAAATCAAATATAACAGTACAAGTGCAAGCAAAATAATAACAATCATAATTCCTATACCACTAGCAGTATGTGAAATGCTTTGTAGTATTTCGGATCCAACCCTTCCAATTGTTTAATAAATGCATCAGCAATATTAGAAGCATCATCATTTGTA
>NW_024872396.1:0-21583 GCF_019054845.1 Dipodomys spectabilis | reverse complement strand
TGACTTCAGCCCACACACAGGGTAGAAGCTCCTAATCCCAGACTGACTTTCACCTCTGACTTCCCCGAGTTAGGCTGGACCCACCACTCATCACAATGTTGGCAGTGATGACCTCATGGATGGATTCCAGGAAGAAGGTCTATGGCAAAGAGCAGAAGCAGCAGGGTGAGAAGGGTGGAATGAGGCAGGGTGATTGCTCTGGGATCTTCCTCCTTGGAGCCCTCCCATCAAGCCAGAGCCATGCTGACCCAAAGCATGGCCAAGGCCAGGGTGTGAGATCAAACAGGATTCATTTCAGGGACGCAAAGCTGGTTCAATATACGCAAATCAATTAATATTATTCATCACATCAACAGGAGCAAGAATAAGAACCACATGGTTATCTCAATAGATCCAGAAAAAGCATTCGACAAGATCCAACACCCCTTTATGATGAAGGTTTTGGAAAAATTAGGAATCCATGGAACATTCCTCAATACAATAAAGGCTGTGTATGACAAACCTACAGCCAGCATTATACTTAAATGTAAAAAACTAAAGCCATTTCCTCTTAGCACAGGAACAAGCCAAGGATATCCACTCTCTCCACTTCTCTTCAATCTAGTATTAGAATGCCTAGCTACAGCAATAAGACAAGATGCAAAAATAAAGGGGATCCAAATAGGGAAAGAAGAAATAAAACTCTCCCTCTTTGCAGATGACATGATCTTGTATTTAAAGAATCCCATAGACTCCACTCCCAAATTACTCAAGCTGATTCAAAACTTTGACAAAGTAGCAGGTTATAAAATTAACCCCCCAAAATCAATGGCTTTTCTGTATGCCAACAATGAGAAAAGTGTGGCTGAAATTAGGAAAGCAACTCCATTTGTAATAGCCCCCCCCCGCAAAATAAAATACCTAGGAATTAACTTAACTAAAGAAGTGAAGGACCTCTATGATGAAAACTTTAAAATATTGAAAAATGAAATCAAAACAGAACTTAGAAAATGGCAAAACCTCCCATGCTCCTGGGTTGGAAAGATTAACATCGTGAAAATGGCAATACTTCCCAAGGCTATCTACAAATTCAACGCGATACCTAGGCTCTATCCCTGAGTTTTCTATTTTTTTTCAATGTATGTCATTTTTACTTTTATTTATTTATTTTTTATTGTAAAGATGCTATACAGAGGGTTACAGTTACACGAGTGAGGTAATGAGTACATTTCCTCTTGAACATTGTTACCCCCTCCATTGTTTTCCCCCACCATCCCTTCTCTCCCTACCTTCCCCGAGGTTCTTTTTTCTAGATCTTTTGTTGTTCCATTTGAATTTTTGGACTGTTTTCTGTATTTCAGTGATGTACGTCATTGGTATTTTAATAAGAATTGCATTGAATTTGTATATTAGTTTTGGAAGTATTACCATCTTTACTATATTAAGTCGGCCTATCCAAGAGCATGGGAGGCCTTTCCATTTCCTAGTGTCTTCTGCAATTTCTTTCTTTAACTTTTTATAGTTTTCATTAAATAGTTCTTTTACATCTTTGGTTAGGTTAATTCCTAAATATTTTATTTTTTGGGAGGTTATTGTGTCCCTGAGTTTTCTTGCTCAAGGCTAATGTTCTGCGACCTGAGCCACAGCCCCACTTGCCTTTTGATGGTTAATTGTAAGTAAGAGTCTCCAGGACTTTGGTGGGTTCCCCAGGGAAGGAAGAGAAAACACAACTCTGGTGGGCAACCCCTGCCCCCTGGTGGCCAGATGCAGGATATGGATCCGCATGCCATTGTTCTCTATACTTCAATTTTGGGAAGACACTAGGGCCAAGCTGAATTTAATTCATCCTGAGTGCTGATGCCAGAGCACGTCTGTTCCCCCTAGGCCATGAGAGCTCCAGGAGGCCCAGCACCCAGGGGTACAAGGAAAGGAGAGGTCAGTTCCAGGCCGAGCTAAGAGCCTTTGCCCACAGACACCCCAACTTGGCCTTCCCTTCCTGATCACCATAAGACCTGTCAAAGAACAACCCAAAAAAACAAAATTGAAGCTATGGCTCCAAGTGGTAGAGCTCTAGCATTGAACCAAAGAGCTCAGGGAAAGGGACCCCAAGCTTTGCATTCAAGACCCCCAGTTGACTCTCCTCCATAAAACACAGGTTGGCTAACGTAAACTAGTAGGATTTTTGAAGTGTTTCTGAAGAATGGTGATGCTGAAGAAAGCACCCTAATTCTAATGACAGCTGAACTTGTGACATACAGTTATGTGCTGAGTCGTTCACAGGGTGCTGTTTGCTGGGTCTTTTCCACATTGGGGTTTTGTGCTGAGTCCTCAAAAAGGTTCTGTTTGCTGAGTCATCCCAAAGGGTGCTATGTGCTGAGTCCATTACATAACGTACTATATGCTGAGTCCTTCAAAAGGTGTGGTGTGCTAATTCATCCCAAAGGCTGCTGCTATGTGCTGTGCCCTTGAGAAGAGAGGGATGAGGTGAAATTTTCAAGTACTGTGTGCCAAGTCCTTTACACAGGGTGCTCTGTACTGTCCTTCAAATGGTGCTGTGTGGTGAATCCTTTGTCAGTGTGGTATGTGCCGAGTCCTTCCACAGGGTGGTATGTGCTGAGTACTTCAAAATTGTGCTATGTGCTGAGTCTTTTGAAGGGTGCTGTGAACTGTTTTACACAGGGTGCTACATACTCAGCCCTTCAAAGGGGGCTGTGGGTGCTCTTAACACAGGTTGCTATGTACTGAGTCCCTGGGAAAGAGTGCTACACGCTGAGTTTTTCAAAGCATGCCATGTGCTGAGTCCTTTACACAGCGGGCTATGGACTCTCTCCTTCAAAGTGTGCTGTGCTGTGTACTGAGTACTCTACACAAGATACTATATGCTGAGTCCTTCAAAGGGAGCTGTATGCTGAATCCTTTTTTTTAAATTTTATTTTATTTTATTTGTGAACATACTGTACAGAGGGGTTGCAATTACATGGGCAGGATAATGCATACATTTCTTGCCAAGCATTGCAGCCTCCTCCTTTTTTTACCTTTCACATCCCTTCCCAGCCTCCTCCCTCCGGCCCCAATCCCTATACTTCCCCTCCCCCGCCCCTAACCCCCCCCCCCTCGCTCACCGACGTTGTAAAGCTCGTTTTTGGACCTGACAACTTGTACATCTCATTGTTGCAACAGGTCCACCTGTATGTGCTGAATCCTTTACACAGGGTGCTTTATGCTGTTTTTTGAAGTGTGCTGTGTGCTGAGTCATTTCAAAGGGTGCTATGTTCTGAGTCCTTGAGAGGTTGTTATCCCCAACAGTCTCACACACACACACACACACACACACACACACACACACATACACACACACACAATCACACACACATACACGAGGGTCACTGTGTACCTGGTTGCTGTGTGGAGTGGAGGGAGATGGAAGAGAGTCTCCTCCACCCGCGGGGCTAGGGGAGAATCAATTCCCTGGGAAGGGACTGGGGTTGGGGGGGAGCGCTGAGCTGTGGTGAGGCTGCAATTGCCATGGCCTGGAAGCCTTAGGGCCCAATCAGGGCTGGCCTTGTAGCCAAGGGTGGGGGGGAGGGTCCTAGCAGAAGAGTGGACATGGCCAAGGGAAGGAGGGGGCAGGGGCCAGGGCTCACTGAGATGGCAGCAGTGCACAGGGGCATGGGGGAAAGCACTGGGGGAGGGGGCAGGCACAAGGTGGCCCAGGAGAGGAGTGGGGGCAGAGAGAGAGTGGAGAAAAAGTGCAAGCACATGAGTAAGGGCAAGCAGTTTCATCATCTGGCGGCCTCCCCAAACATTGCACAGGTCCTGGTGGGGAGCACAGAGCATATGGAGCTGGCACAGCAGGCACACTGCCACGGGCAGCCACGAGGAGGCGCGGTGGCCATGGCAGCCCTGAGACTGAGGTCCCGGTTAGTGAGCACGGAGGTGATGGTGGCAGGGTCGGCCTTGGAAGAGGAGGACGAGCAGAGGCCTCGTGCAGCCCCTCTATGTTTCCACAGATACACCTGCCTCCTCCCAGCAGCATGGCGTGTCAAACATAGCACTTTCATCTTGGACCCGTATTGTCTCTCACAGTCGCCCAACAGACATGGCACACCCCTGGCCGGTTTTCAGCCCCAACCCGGTCCCAGCCCTCAGTCCTTGGACTCCAGGCCCACATGCACACAAAGCCACTGCCTACAGCTTCTCCCAGCAGCAAAGGTGAGTGGCTGCCAAGGGCCCACAACCTGTGAACCCTCCCGCCCCACTTCTTCCCCTGCTGACATGGACCCATGCCTCTTGCCTCCCCTCTCCCATCCTTCTCTCGCCTGCGACGCACCCCACAGTCCGCCATGGCCCTGCCACATATGTGCCCAAGGGGTGGAGGGTGGGGGTGGGTGTCGACCCAGGGATCCCACCCCCATCCCTAGTGGCCAGTGTCCCAGGAAATGGGAAGATGCAGGAAAGAGTGAGAAGGGGGCGCCACAGAGCCCCTGGCCTGGAGCAGTGGGAGCAACACAGCTGTGCATCTGCACCCTTCTTCTCCCTTGTGGGAACCTGGTGGCTTTAGTCAGAGGTGGGGAGCAGCACCTCACCTGCCTTCCTGGTTCTTTTCCTTTTTGCTGAGGGTGGTGGGTGTTGGATGGAGAATACAGGCCCTCCTTGCTGTGTGAGCCCTTGTCTTTTGTGCTCGGTCACCCTTTCACTTGAGGAGGGTCCCAGAAGAGCCCACTAGGGAGGTGAGGGCATTGGGGGTCAGATAGAAGGTGAATATCTGGGAGGAACACACCCCTTCCGACACACATACACTCGGCCTGTTCCCCCCATCCCAGCTGTCAACAGTCCTCACAGGGTGATCACATTTCCTAGCTCTGCCAGAATCTGCTGGTTCTCCAGGTCCATCTGGTCTCCTAGTCCTCCCCAAGAATCCACCAAGTCACCCAGACTCATCTAGGCTGGAAATAGGGAGTCCATCCATGTATGTAGCCTTTAGGATCCCATTGATTTCCCCAACACTGCCCCCACCCCAGGTCAGACACACCTCTGGGGCACTATGACCCCCTGCTTGCTTTCAGTCCTGGCTCTGAGGAGCCACCAATCTCAGGACACCACCCAGCATCCTGACCTAAGGTTTTGGTGAATGGGGAGTCAAAGCTGGTTGTTCCCAAGGGAAAGGGTCTGGCCCTGGAGAAAGGGAGAGGTAGGGTGGTTCAACATCATTAGAGCTGTGCTTCCTTGGGTCAAGCCCCTGGTTCTGACAATGGAACCCCCGTGCTCCAGCTTGCACCTTGTCCCAGAGGAGGAACAAGCAATCTCAGGAGAGGCACTGCTCTGAGTCTGTTTGTGTGTGTGTTTGTGTGTGTGAGTGTGCAAGAGAGAGAGAGAGAGAGGAGAGAGAGAGAGAGATCATCTTTCCCTTATACAAGTAGACTGTGCTCAGGTGAGTGATCATTTGGCAAATTGCAGGTACTGCATGGATTAGTCTTCTGTCACAGTCTGTATGTGTGTGTGTTGGGTGAGCAGGGAGATGAGAAAAAATGAAAATATATTTAAGTCATCATGTCTAAAAAGAGCAAAAGCCTTTTATTTGTGTGTGTGTGTTTGTTGTTCTTTTTTCATCAATGCCAAGTATGAGTCTAGCCATAATTTTTTTTCTCTTTCACCGTTTCATGGCTCCTTTGGGGGAAGATTTCAGTAGATGTTCCTTTCCTCCTATCTCTTCCCTCTGTCCTGTATCCCACAGTAGCTGCTGGGTCTCCCATAAGAGGCCTATGTGAACCGCAGACCAGAGTGGACACCTGTGCTTCTGTCTTCAGCCTGAATGCTTGTGAGACCAGTGTGACCACAGCTGCACTCTTCCATCCAGACCGTTTGCTCTCGTGTGTATAGTTGGAGCTAATTCAAGGATTGAGAATGTGTCTACAAAACATAATTAGGGACTGAGATGTGGGGGAGTAGGGCAGGGGCTGTGAAGCTAGGAGGGACTGCGGAGTGGTGAACGTTGTTACATATTAGACGGTTCACCACGACCGAGGATGAGGGGGCAACTTTACCCAGGGCATTGACGGTGTTCATGGGCATCTGGGCAGGGTGCTTCAGGCCCCCAGTGGTGGCGTGTTCCCTCCTGGGGATGTGCACCGGTGGGCAGTCCTCCTTGGAGTCCTTCACACTCCAATCTGCATCCCTTTAAGGCCGTTTCCAGCTGGGCAGTTGTAGGCAAGTGTGTTTCCCCTCCTGGAGCTTGCTCGGTATCAGGCCGTGGCAGTTAGCTAAGGCTCTCTAAGTGCCAGTTTCTATAACTTGCTGTAGGCTGTCTGGAAGGAAAAGGGGACCACTGACTTTGGAACCCTTTATGTTTGATTGGGACAACTGAAATGCCACCTTTTCCAGGGTTTTTTCTTGAAGCTGGCAATTTCCACTAACACCTGGGATTATGGGTCAAATTAGATAGACCACTTCAGCCACCAAACAAGGACGTTCAAAGCAGCACAGGCAGAGTTCCCCAGCCAGATGGTCTCCTGCTATGAATTTCGTGCTTTGACAGCCTTTATGCAGCAGCTGTTGATTCTCCTCTGGCTCTCTCTAGGGTGACCACCACAGTCGAGGATGCCGTGGGGAGCAGAGATTGTGACCTCGCCATCCCTAGCCTGCCAGTTGTGAACAGAGATGATTCCCAGCATCTGCACTGGACTCTGGGAGATTCAGAAACCCGGGACACCTCGAGGATCCTTTCTCTTCAACATGAAACTTGGGGGCTGGATGTGGTAGAACATCCTGGCTGGCCCCGGGGGGAGAAGAGGAGGCCCCTTGAGCCAGACCTTCACCTCATGGCAACCTTGTTCACACTTGAGTAGGGAATTGAGTGCCACAGAGCTCGTCAGCCATTGGCCAGAGATCTTTGAGAAGATAGGCATCCCAGAGGCCCCAGAATCCAGCGAGTACATCGTGGCTCATATCCTTGGAGCCAAAACAGTTAAGTGCGGTGGCACCAGGAGGGTGGAAAGAGGGAAGAAGGAGAACTGGGAGAGGTACATCAGGTTCCCCCCCACCCAGGATGCTTACCTGTATGGGATGGGACATTTCTGTAGTATTGTCATAGGCAGGTGCTCATTTATTTATCCAACCACGAGTTACAGTGTGCCAAGTTCCAGTGTGTGGGGAGGTTATAGACGATGAAAGGTTCCAGTGCTGGTTCCACAGCACATGAAGAAACCTTGGCTTGAGCTGGATGCTGGAGCATCACTCTTGTCATCCTAGCTATTAAGGAGGCTGAGTTAAATAGATAGAGGCTTAAGGCCAAGACAGGAAAGACTTTAAGTCTCATATCTCCAACTAACTACCAAAAAGAAAAAGCCAAATAGTCTGGTTCAGTAATGGGGCTACTGTGTGGTCCAAGGACCAGATTTGAGTCACTGAGCAGGATTCACTCCATTTTCTACCAGGTGAAACACACCTGTAAAATTTGGAGGCACTCATCCCAGATGTGCTTGTGTGTGAAAATTGCTGTCTCTAATGAGGTAATGAGCCCCTGGTTTTATTTTTTCTGAAAAGGATGGGTTTTGATGTTTCCAGTTATACAGGTTACTAGTTGTAAAGGGAAAATATATTAGAAAGGCGGCCTGCCCACCATCTCCTCCATGTTCCTGTCTCAAAGGTAATAAGGGTAACATACCACATTGTACCACCTCAGGCTGGTACAAGTAACCACTTTTGGTATGGGAGGACTTTAGATTAGAGGTACTGATGGCAAAGAATAGGAGAGAGTACATCAGTGCATCTTCCTCTGAAGGATTCTGTAACCCTGGGGGAGAATAGTGTTTGGATATGACAACTTTAGGCTTGTTCTGCCATCCTGAGAAAAGGAGTAAACAGAGGTACATACAGGACACAGATGGAACTATCAGCATACACACACAGACCAAGAACCACAGACACTTAACACACATGTCCCACACCACTCAATTTTGACCTCTACAGAGATCCCAGTTGACAGAGAGAACATCCCAGATTGCCTCTTGAGGATGCTGCAGATGACCTCTGGAGGATGTCTCATATATCCTCTCTAGAAGGCCCTAGATGACCTCTCATGGAGGTTCCAAATGGCTTCCCAAGGAAGTGTCAGTTGACCTCCAAAGGAGTTTCCAGATGTCTTTTCAATGAGGATGAGATTACCTCTTGAGTAGCTCCCAGATGGCCACTCAAGGAGGCCACAGATGGACTCCAGTGGAGGTACCAGATAACCCTCTTGAGAGCGCGACAGATGACCTCCAGAGAAGGTCCCATATAGCTTCTCTGGGAAGTCCCAGATGACATCCGAAGACAGTCATATTTTTCATCAAGGTAACCCGAGATGACCTCCCACAGAAGCTCCACATGACCTCAGGAGGTCGTCCTAAATTGCCGCTTAAGGAATCCCCAATAAATACTTTTGAATAGGTCTCAGGTGGCCTCCTGAGGAAGCCCCAGATGACCTCTGAAGAAAGTCCAAGATGGCCACTGGGGAAGGCCCAAGATGACCTCCAGAATAGGTCTCAGATAGCTTCTCAAGGAAGTTGCAGATGCACTCTTGATGAAGTTCCAGATGGCTTCCCAAGGAAGCTCTACATAACCTCTCAAGGAGGTTCCAGATGGCTTCCCAAGGAAGCCCCATATGACCTCTCAAGGAGTTCCCAAATGGCTTTCCAAGAAAGCCACAAATGACCTCTAGAGGGGGTCCCAAAAACAGGCTGGCAAGCTTGCCCAGACGCACCCCTAGAGGTACCTATTGACTTTTGTCCATGTTGGTCCTCTGGAGACAATCACTCAAGGCCCTGAAAGCTGACACTCTCAACTATGGGAATTTTCCCCTGGGGCCAAGGCCTGATGCCACCCAAACGGATTAATCTCCAAGGGGTCTCCAAAAATTCGGACCTCTATTGTTCAAGAGAATCCATCGGGATACATTTAATATAATAAATGTTCTCCAAACCACCAACCCCCAAAATTATGATATCCAAAGCTCCAAACATCAAAGGGCAAGCCTTTTTTCCCTTTGCCTTTGTCTCTTCTTCGCTACAGACCTATACTTCCTTTGAAGTCTTTCCCATTTTCTCTTCTCCCAATTCCTTCTTCTGTTCAGGCCTCTCTACTCTCCACAGGCCTGAACTGCTTTGCCTGTGTCGTCAGTTGCCATCCTTCACCTCCTGCTCTAACTTCCTCTCCTCCCAGGTCTTTCCCCTTCTGCTATCACACCACTTCCTTCCTTCCAGGACTTTTCAATTTTTATCTCCCCTTCCATTGCTCTGAACAAGCAGCATATATAAAGTCTGTACCCTTTCTCCACTCCAACTGCTAACAGTTTTCAACTGTCACATCCCAAACTCCCCACAGCTCAATCACTTCTTAACTGCTCAACACTTGGTGATTAATATATCAGCCCTTCCCACAGAATACCCTGTCTTTTCAAGCTGGCCAGGAGATGGGACCACGCTGATTATCAGACCCTATAGATTACTGGGGCCCTGCTGATTATTACAGTATCCTCCTTGTGAACTAGTAGCAATTGAAATTGGAAATTTGATTGTGATATTACAAACTCATTGTTACATCACAAACCCATTTTGACATCATCATTAGCATGACATCAAAAACCCATTGTGACAATATTGTCATTGTGACATCATGATTTCATTGTGATATCTCAAATCTATTATGACCTCTTAGATCCTTTGAAAACTCACATGGCCTTTTCAACATTACAGTCCCTTTGTGTCCCCATATCCTTGTTGTTAAGTAATGACAATTGAGATCAGACATGCCATTATAACATCAAAAATTGTGTGACCTCATAAAAACATTGTGAATGTCTATTCTGTGATTTCATTGTATTTCAAATGTGGCATGAGAGTTGATATCAGAAACACATTTTTGTGCCTACATAACCATTTTGACATCATAATCACGTTGTGACATCACATTGTGATATAACTAATACCATGTAACATCACAAACCTCTCCTATCCTCATAACTTCTGTGAAATGCTGACATTGTGATATCTTAGAACTTTTTGCCCTCATAATTTGTTTCCACCCTCATATTTCATGTGTGACATGAGATACCAGAAATCCACTGTGACATCATCACCATTGTGACATCAAACTGACAGATGTCATGAACATCGTGTCACATTGTGACTTCACAAAAAGTTTTGATGTTACAATTAGTTGGTGATGCCATACAGGTAAGGGGTCACAGTAGGTCTATGATGTCACAATTGGTTGGTGATATCCAAATGGCATAAAGTTTCTCAGTTGTCATGAAATCACAGAGAGTATGAGTTCACAAATGGACTGTGGTATCTCCAAAGGCATGGTTGTCACAAATGTGATGACGTCCTAGAAGGATTGTGATGTCATAGTGTGACACAATGTTCATGATATCTGTCAGTATGATGTCACAATGGTCATGATGTCACAGTGGATTTCTGATATTACATATCATAACTGAAATATTATGTTTGAAAACAGATTACGAGCTCATAAAGGGCCTAAGACATCACAGTTGTAGCACGTCACAAGACTAATGAGGACAGGGCATGTTTATGATGTCACAGTGTGTTAGTGATATCACCATGGCACTGTGATGTCACAAAGTGATTGTGATGCCATATATCTATGAGATCACAATGATTTTCTGATATCAACCCACATGCCACATTTAAAATAGAATGAAATAAGAGTATAGGCATTTACAATGTGTCTATAACATCATAATGACAGTATAATGTCATAATGCTATGAGGTCATTGTAAATGGGTGATGTTGCAAGGAGGTGATGCTGTCATAATGAATATGTGTTGTCACACTGCTGATGGGGTCACAGTTACAGTGGCATATATGAATTCAATTGTCATGTGTTCAAACTGAGGATATGGGTACACAAAGGGACTGTGATGTCACAAATGCCTTATGTGTTTTCAAATGTACTTAGGGGTCATGATAGCTTTATGATTCACAGTTGTGATGAGGTCACAATGGGTTTTTGATGCTATAATGATTTTGTAATATCTCAAACACATGTCCAATTTGAATTGCTACTATTTCACAATGTGCATACAAGTTCACAGAAGGAGCGTGAAGTCCTAAGTGACATGAATCTTTTTAAATGTTATGAGGTCATATTAGGTTTTTGAAAACACAGTGGGACAGTGATATCACTATGGCAATGTCAACTCATACATCATGTCAGAATATTGTTTTGGTGTCACAAATAGTTGATGATGCCACATGGGTGATGAAGTCACAAAAGATTGGTGATGTCACAATGTGCTGGCCATGTCACAATGACGTGATGGTTCTCAATTGTCTTTAACTTTCAATGAGTATATGAGTTCACAAAGGGACTGTGGTTTCTCCAAAAGTTTGTGTTGTCACATATTGAAATCCTAAAAGGTTTGTGATGTCAGAATTTGATACAATGGTTATGACATCTGGCAGTGTGGTGTCACCATGATCATGATGTCACTGGGAATTTGTGATATCAAATGTCATATGTGAAATCTAATGAGGTCACCAACAGATTATGAGAGAAAAAAAGGCATGTCACAAAAGTTATGATGACAGGATAGGTTTGTGATGTCACGGTCTGTTAGTGATATCACAATGGCAATGTGATGTGCAAAGGGGTTTTGATGTCATAATGATTATGAGTTCATGATTTGTTTATGATATCCACCTATATGCCACATTTGAAGTCGAATGAAATCACAGAAAAGGCATTCATAATGTGTCGATGATATCACAATGACAATGTGAAATTATAATTTTATCATATTTTAGTTTTGTGATTTCACAATGAGCAGATGGTATCACAACGACAATGTGATGTCACAGTTGTGATGACCTCACAAACTTTTTGATGTTAAAATGTCATGTCTGATTCTCAATTATCAATATTTCACAGTGGGGTTTGGGTACACAAAGGCACTCTTATGTCACAAAGATATGTATTTTTTCAAAGGTTATAAGAGGTAATAATAGATTTGAGATGTCACAATGTGATCCTGGTGTCTAAACAGCAATGTGATGTCACAATGGGTTCATGATGTCACAGTGGTTTTGAGGTCACAATGGGTTAGGTAGGTCAGGTAGGTATTTGTCCAATTTTAGTCGCTATTAGTTCCCCATGAGGACACTGTAATAACCAGCAGTACCCCTATAATCCACGTGAACAGATAATCATCATGAACTCCTGGTCTGGACCACCAGAGAGGGGGGTGCATGCTGCTGGAGTGGGCACGACATGCTGCTGAAGAGATAGGATGTTAAGCCCCACATGGTTAGCTGCCAAGAAGTTATTGGGCATGGACATTTGGGAAGTGATGATTGAAAACTGTAATGCAGGAAACATATTTTAGTGGGGGCAGGGTACAGCCTATATGCAGGTTGCATGTTCAGAGCAGCAGAAGAGGGAAGAAAAAGGGGAAAGGCCTGGAAGGAAAGAAGTGATGAGACTGCAGGGGGATAAAGACCTGGGAGGAGAGGAAATTGAGGAAGAGCAGGAGGTGAAGGATGGCAACTGGCCACCTGGACAGGGCAGGGAAGGACTGTCAAGAGTACAACAACCTGAAGAGAAGAAGGGAATGGTGGAAGGAAAAAATGAAAAGACCTGAAAGGTAGGACAGGTCTGTAGAGAAGGAGGATGAAAAGAAAGGAAAAAGCCTTGTCCTTTGAAGTGTGGAGCTTTGGAGATTATTATTTTGGGGGTTGGTTGTTTGAAGACCAGTTAACAAATGGCTGGGCTGCTCTTTGGAGGTATGAGGGTTCATAGTTGAGGCTGCAATTAGCTCTGGGGCTCCAGCCCATGTCAAGGTAGTCGCTTGTTGCGAAATTTATGAAGACAAGACAGGTTTGTGATGTTACATTGCACTAATGATATCACAATCTAATTATGAGGTCACAAAGGGATTGCAATGTCGCAATGGTGATGTCGTCACAATGGGTTTCTGAAATCAACCTATATGCCACATTTGAGATAGAATGAAATCACAGAATAGGCAATCACATTGTCTCTATGACCTCACAATGTAAATGTGATGTCATAATGCTATGATGTCATTGTCAGTTTGGGATGTCACAATGGGCTGATGGTATCCTAACAACAATGTGATCTCACTCTGTAGATGATGTCACAAAGCGTTTGTAATGGTACAATGGCATGTCTGATGTCAGTTGTCTTTTGTTCACAATGAGAATATGGTTACCCAAAGGGACTGTGTTGTTACAAACACCATGTGCTTTTTCAAAGGTGCTAAGAGATCACAACAGGTTTGGGATATCACAAGGTGATCGTGATATCACTGTGGCAATATGATGTCACAATGGGTTTGTGATGTCACAGTGGTGATAAGGTCACACTAGGATAGTGATGTCACAATGAAATTGTAATATCACCACTATAAGTCCAATTTTATTCTACTAGATCACAATAAAGATACAAATTAACATAAGGAGCTAGAAGTCAGAAAGGCCACAAATTTTGAAAAATATTATGAGGACATAATAGGTTGGTGAAAATGCAATGGGACAGAGATATCCCATTGGCAATGTGATGTTACCATTAAATGAGATAGTATTGTTTTGAAGTCAGAAATGGTGATCCATACAGGTGATGCGGTCACATAGGTTTGTGATTTCACAATGGGATGGTGATCTCACAATCTTATGCCAGATCTATAATTGACAATGAATATGTAAGTTCATAAGGGATAATGATGTATCCAAAGGCATATGTTGGCACAAGTGTAATGGGTCTTAACAGGTTTGTGATTCACAATGTGACTCAGTGGTCATGACATCTGGCAGTGTGATGTCACAGTGGATTTCTAATATCACATGTCGTACCTGAAGTATGAGTTAAACAATTTATGAACTCAGTGATGCCAAAAAGATCACACTGGCAGCATGTCAAAAAATTTATGAGAATAGGACAGTTTTGTGATGTAACAGTGGGTTAGTGATATCATAATGGCAATGTAGTGTCATCAAGATATTGTGATGTCATAATAATTATGTGGTCACAATATATTTCTGATATCAACCTACCTGCCACATTTGAAATAGAATGGAATCACAGAATAGGCATTCCAATGTGTCTGTAACATCACAATGACCATGTGATGTCATAATGCTATGATGTCATTGTTTTATGATGTCACAATTGGCTGATGTTGTCATAATGACAATGTGATGTTACACTGGTAATGATGTCACAAAGTTTTTGCGATGTTAAAATGGCATGTATGACCTCAATTGTCATTAGCTCAAAATGAGGGTATGGGTACACAAATGGCCTGTGATGTCACAAAGGCCATGCTTTCTATCAAAGCTTCTGAGGTTATAATAGGTTTGGGTTGTCACAATGTGATCATATTGGCACAATGGCAATGTGATATCACAATGAGTTTGTGATGTCACCGCACTGATGAGGTCACAATGGGTTAGTGATGTCTCATCAAGTTTGTAATATAACAACGACATATACAATTTCAATTTCTTCTAATTCACTATGAGGATACTGTAATAACCAGTGGAGCCAGAATTATCTGTGGGAGCCATTAATCTTTGTAAATTCTTGGCCTGGCCCACCAGAGAATGTGGGGAAATCCACCAAAGGTGGAGATGTCAAGCCTCACATGGTGAGCTGTCAAGAAGTGATTGAAGGGCTGGGAAGGTGGCTCAATGGTAGAGTGCTTGCCTTGCAAGCCAGAGGCCCTGGGTTCGATTCCTCAGCACCACGTAAGCAAAAAGCAAAAAGCCGGAAGTGGCTCTGTGGCTCAAGTGGTAGAGCGCTAGCCTTGAGCTGAAGAGCTGAGGGACAGCTCCCAGGCCCAGAGTTCAAGCCTCATGACCGGATCCAAAAAAAAAAAAAAAAAGAAGTGATTGAACATTGGGCAGTTTGGAAAGTGACGGTTGAAAACTGTTAGGCAGAAGACCCGTTGGAGTGAGGAGGGGTACAACCTATATATAAGTTGCATTTTCAGAGCACTGGAAGAGGAGATAAAAATGAGAGCTAACCGGATGGAAGAAAGTGGTAATACAGCACGAAGGGAAAAACCTGAGAAGAGAGGAAGCAGAAAAGTGGTCATTAAGGCAGAGTAGTGAAGGCCTATGGAGACTGGAGAGGCCTGAAGAGAAGAAGAAAGTGGTGGAAGGGAAAAAGAGAAAGACCAGAAAGGAATGACAGGTCTGTAGTGAAGGAGGGAGTAATGGAAAAGTTAAAAGCCTTGCCCATTGAGGTTTGGAGCTTTGAAGATCATAAATTTTTGGCTGGTGGTTTGCAGACCAATTAAGATAGGGCGGGGCTGCCCATAGGAGGTCTGAGGTTTGATGGTCAAGGCTGCTCTTGGACCTAGTTATCCAGTCCAGGATAAGGAAATCACAGTCTCCTTTCTAGTGTAAATTGGTTTATTATATTAAATGTGACTCAATGGTTTGTCTCCTTGCCTTAGAGGTAATAAGTACATGAGTTCACAGAAAGAGCTTGAAGTCTCAAAGGCCGTGAATCTTTTAAGATATGATGTGGCCATAATAGGTTTGTAAAAACACAATGGGACAGTGAAATAACAATGCCCATACCACAATATCATGTCAAAATAATGCTTTGATACCACAATTAGTTGTTAATACCATTCTCGTGATGAGGTCACAATAAGTTTGTGATGTCACAATAGGTTCATGATGTCAGAGTGGCATGGGATATCTCAATTGTATTAATTGACAATGAATATATGAGTTCAAAAAGGGACTGTAATGTCTCCAAAGGCATGTGTTGTCACAAATGTGATGCCGTTCTAACAGCTTTGTGATGTCACAATATGACACAATGGTCACGACATCTGGCAGTATGATGTCATAAAGGATTTCTGATATCACATGTCATACCAGAAATATGAGATTGAAAACAGATTATGAGCTCACAAAGCCCTACGTTATGATGATGGCAGCATGTCACAAAACTTACAAGGACAGGACTGGTTGTGACGGCACAGCAGGTTAATGATATCACAATGGCAATGTGATGTCACAAAGGATTGTGATATCACAATGGTTATATGGTCAAAAGGGGTTTCTGAAACAGAGTGAATTCACAGAATAGGCCTTCACACTGTTAAGTCATAACAATGTCACTGTGATTTATAATTCTATGATGCCATTGTTGTTTGGAGATGTCACAATGACCTGATGGTGTCATAATGACAATTTGATGTCACTTTTGATTTATGATGTTACAATGGTTATGAGGTCACATTATTTTTCTGATATCAACACACATGTCAAATTTGAAATAGAATGAAAAAGCCAGGCGCCGGTGGCTCATGCCTGTAAACCTAGCTACTCAGGAGTCT
Source organism: Dipodomys spectabilis (assembly GCF_019054845.1). Taxonomy (NCBI): domain Eukaryota; kingdom Metazoa; phylum Chordata; class Mammalia; order Rodentia; family Heteromyidae; genus Dipodomys; species Dipodomys spectabilis. Next base: position 5,228 of record NW_024872396.1, on the reverse strand, counting down.
AAGATCTGAGGATCGCAGTTCAAAGCCAGCTCAGGCAGGAAAGTCTATGAGACTCTTATCTCCAATGAAAACCAGTAGAAAACCAGAAGTGGCTCTGTGGCTAAAGTTATAGAGTGCTCGCCTTGAGCTGAAGAACAGGGACAGCACCCAAGCCCAGAGTTCAAGCCCCACGACCGAAAAAATAAAAGATTAAAAACAGGCATTCATAATATTTTTATAACATCACAATGGCAATGTGATCTCATAATGCTATTTTGTTATTGTAGATTTGTGATGTCAAAAGTAGTTGATGCTCCCATAATGACAATACTATGTCACACTGATGATGTCACAAAGGGTTTGTTATGTTACAATGGCATGTTTGATATAAATTGTCAGTTCATAAAGAGGGGATAGTTACACAAAGGGACTGTGATGTCACAAAGGCCATGTGTTTCTTCAAAGGTGCTAAGAGGTCCTAATAGGTTCGGGATGTCACAATGTTATAGTAATGTCAAATGGCAATGAAAGCTCACAATGGGTTTGTGATGTCACATTGGTGATGAAGTTAAATAATTTTGTGAAGTCACATCTCATAATCACATGTCCAATTTCAGTTGCTACTATTTCACAATGAGGATATGAGTTCACAGAAGAAGACTGAAGTATAAAAGGCTATGAATTTTCTAAAAAGCTATGAAGACACAGTAGGTTTTTGAAAACACAGTGGAACAGTGACATCACAATGGCAATATGATGTTGCAATATGATGACTTAATAATGTCTTGATATCACAATTGGTGATGCCACACGTGATGAGTTTACAATACGTGTATAATGTCACCATGGGTTGGTGATATCAAAATGACACATGTGATTTCAATTGTCATTAACCACAATGAGTATATAAGCTCACAAAGGGACTCTGATGTCTCCAAAGGCATGCATTGTCACAAAAGTGATGAAGTCCTAACAGGTGTGTGTTGTCAGAATGTGACCAAATGCTAATAACACCTATCAGTGTGATGTCACCATGATCAAGATGTCACACTGGATTCGGTTATCACATTTCATACCTGGATTGGGTATGAGAGGATTGCAATTTCACATTGGGTTAGTGATATCACTATGGAAATGTGCGGTCATGAAGGGATTGTGCTACCACAATGGCTATGATATCACAATGTGTTTCTACTATAATAGGTTTGTGCTGTCACAATTGGTTGGAAATGTCACAATGGCATGCAGGATCTCAAATGTCATTAATTCGCAATGAAGATATGAGTTCACAAAGGGACTGTGTTGTCTCCAAAGTCATGTGTTGGCACAAATGTGATGAAGCCCTAACAAATTTGTGAGTTCACAATGTAACACCATGGTCTTGATGTCTATCAATGTGACGTCACAATGTTCATGTCAGAGTTAATTTCTGATATCATATTTCATACCTGGATTATTATGAGTTTGAAAACAGATTATAAGCTTACTAAAGACCTAAAATAGCCTAATGGCAGCATATCGCACAAGTTATGACTGAAAACTCATGGTCTTTGGAGCTTAAGATTCTTTCTTTGAAATTGTATCCTCATTGTGAACTAGTAGAAATTCAAATTGGACATGTTATTGTGATATTACAAAGTCATAGTGACATCACAAACTCATTGTGACCTTATCACCACTGTGACATCACAAAACCATTGTGATATCACATTGCTGTTGTGCCTTCACAATCACATTGTAATATCACAAAGCTATTGTGAACTCTTGAGATGTACAAGTCATTATGTTGAAAACGAACTTTTCAACTTTCGTGTGAGGGGGGAGGAGGGAGTGGGGAGGATTGGGTGGGGGGGCAGGGGGAGGATGGGAAAGTGAAACAAAGGAGGAAGCTACAATACTTGGTAAGAAATGTACTCATTATCTTGCCCATGTAATTTTAACCCCTCTGTACAGTATTTTTCACAATAAAAAAAAACATGAAAAAAAGAAAAAAGAAAACATGACCTCTGTGGCATCATAGACCCTTTGTGTACTCATATCTTCATAGTGAAGTAATGAAAATTCTTATCACTCGTAGCATTGTATCATCACAAATACTTTGTGCAATAATTATCACTGTGAAATCACATTGTCATCATGACACCACCATTCATTGTGACATCACCAAACCCCAATGACACATACCATATTTTTATTTTTTTCTTCTGTGAGTTTTTTTTTTATTGTAAATACAGTGTACAGAAGGATTACAGTTACATGAGCAAGGTAATGAGTAATACAGTCAAACATTGCTTCCTTGACATCACATTGTTATTTTCATGTCATAGACCCATTTTGAATGCCTATTCTTTGATTTCATTCTATCTCAAATGTGCCATCTGCGTTATCAGGAAACCATTGTGAACTCATAACCTTTGTGACATCTAAATCTCTTTGTCACAGCACATTGCCTTTGTTATATCACTAACCCACTGTGACATCAAAGACCTCTCCTGTTCTCATAATTTTGTGACATGCCATTGTGATATATTAGTGAGTTCGACCTCGTATTTCAGATATGACATGAGATATCTAAAATCCAGTGTAACATCATGATATCACACCGCTGGACATCATAACCATTGTGTCACTTTGTGACATCTCAGACCTGTTAGTTCTTCACCTTTTTGACTACATATGCTTTGCTGACATCATAATCCTTTCCCAAACTCATATACTCATGGTGTGTTAAGGACAATTGAGATCCCACATGCCATTGTGCCATCACCAACCCCTTGGGACATCTCAAATCTATTGCGATCTCCTCATCAATATTGCGTCACCAATTGTGACATCAAAACATTCTTACAACATGATGGTGAGATATCACATTGTCATTGTGAAATCACTGTCCCATTGGGTTTTCACATAGTATGACCTCATACTATGGAGCTTCTTCTATCACCTGGTATCCTCATATTGAATTATGTCATTGAAATTTGATATATCATTCTGATATTACAAACAAACTGTGACATCGCAAAACCATTGTGACCTCATCACAACTGTGACATCAAAAACCCAATGCCATATCTCATTTCCATTGTGACATTATGGATCACATTGTGCCATCCCAAACCTATTATGATCTCTTACCACCTTTGAAAACACACATGGCCTCTGAGACATCACAGAACCTTTTTGTATCCATATCCTCATGGGGAACTAATGAAAATTGACATCAGATATACCATTGAAACATAACAAATCCTCTCTGACATAATCATAATTGTGGCATCATGTTGCCATTATGACACCATCAGCTCATTTTGGCATGTAAAACTACAATGACATCATAGCATTGTAACATCACATCGTCATTCTGATGTCATAGACATGTTGTGTTTGCCTATTATGTTATTTGATTCTATTTCTAATGTGGCATGTTGGTTGATACCAGAAATCCATTGTGAGTTCATGACCATTGTGATATCACGATGCCTTACTAGCATCACATTGCCAGTGTGATGTCACATTGCCAAATTTATGTCAAAAAGGGATTTTGATGTGACAATGGTTATGATATCACCATGAGTTTCTCATATCAACCCACATACCACATTTCAAATACAATGAAATCACAGATTTGCCATTCATAATCTGACAATGATTTCACAATGACAATGCCAAATGCTATACTGTCATTATTTTGTGATGCCACCATAAGCTAAAAGTGTCATAACAACAATATAATGTCAAACTGGTTATTATGTCACACAGGGTTTATTATCTTACAATGGTTATGAGGTCACAATGTGTTTCTGATATCAACTGATATGCCACATTTGAAATAGAATGAAATCACCAGATATACGTTCACAATGTGTCTATGTCAGCAAAATGGCAATGCGATGTCAAAATGCTATGATGTCACTATAGCTTGGTGATGTCACAATGAGCTGATGGTGTCATAATGACAGTCTGATGTCGCACTGGTTATGATGTCACAATGTCACAATGGCATGTCAGATCTTAATTGCCATTAGTTTATAGTGAGGATATGAGGATGAAGTCACCATGACATAAACAAATGAACTGTGATGAAACAAAGGTCATGTTTTTTTGTCAAAAGTGCTAAGTTTCCTAACAGGTACTGGATGTCAAAGTGTTCATGATGTAAAAATGGGTTAGTGATGTCAAAACTAGTTTGCAATATCACATCTTATTTCAATTTTCAATTGCTACAAGTTCACAACGATACAAGTTCACGGAAGGAGCTTGATGTCTCAAAGGCCATAATTTTCTAAGATGTGATGAGATCATAATAGGTTCGTGAAAGCATGAGGGTTGGGCTGGGAAGGTGGCTCAGTGGTAGAGTGCTTGCCTTGCACGCTCGAGGCCCTGGGTTCGATTCCTCAGCACCACATAAGCAAAAAGAAAAAAGCCGGAAGTGGCGCTGTAGCTCAAGTGGTAGAGTGTTGGCCTTGAACTGAAGAGCTGAGGGACAGCGCCCAGGCCCAGAGTTCAGGCCCCACGACCGGACCCAAAAAAAAGAAAAAAAGAAAAAAAAAGAAAGCATGAGGGTTCAGTAATATCATAATTGCAATATGTGTCAAATTATAATGTCATAAGAGTGTTGTTATATCACAGTTAGTTGGTGATGTCATAATAGTGATGAGTTCAAAATAGTTTTGTGATGTCGCAGTAGTTTGGTGATGTGAAAATGGCATTCCAGGCCTCAATTGTCATTAACTCATAATGAGTACATGAGTTTAGAATGGGATTTTGAGGATTCCAAAGTCATTTGTTGGCACAAATGTGATGAAGTCAGAACAGATTTGTGATGTGACAATGTGACACAATGGTCATTACATCTAGCAGTTTGATGTCACAATATTCATAATTTCACAGTATATAATATTTAATGTCATACCTGAAATAATATGAGGTTGAAAATAGATTGAGCTCTCAATGGGTCTAACACAGTGGCAACATGTCACAAAACTTAGGATAGGACATGTTTGAGTTGTCACAGTTGTTTAGAGATATCACAATGGCAATATTATATCACAAAAGAATTGTCAAGTCACAATGGTTATGAAGTCAAAATGTGTTTTTGATATGAACCCACATTTGAAATACATCGAAATCACATAATAGGCCTTCATAATGTATAAATGTTTTCACAATGACAATATGGTGTCATAGTGGTATGATGTCATTACAGATTTTTGATGTCACAATGACCTGATGTTGTCATAATGACAATG
>NW_024872395.1:0-21306 GCF_019054845.1 Dipodomys spectabilis | reverse complement strand
GTCCATGTTCATAAGCTATATATGCTCCTTAGGTGGTACTCAGACTGAAGATCCAACAAGAAAGGATAGACACCTATGAAGTTAAGATATAGGTATAAATTGTTCTACATAGGCACACTTATTTGTGAGGAGGAAGAGGATAAAACAGTCAACGTCAGCAGAATCAACTCTCTCAACTCCAGGAAAGAATAGGTAAAAATTTTAGCAGTTCTTTGCAGCTTTGCTTCTGTGATTGAAATTGACTGTGGTATTCTCAATGGTGATTTTGTAGCAAAATATAAATGTGTAATTATCACATTAGCTCAATGAAGAATTATGTTTTGTGCTTTGAAAATGTAATTTGGTATTTATATGTGACATTTCAATTTCTCCTAGTATCAATACATCACAAATACCTTTATATGGTCTCTGAGTTGTTTCTTTCGTTAATTGTGTTGTTCTTACAGCAGGCATTTTAGAAATTAGTGGAAAAGTTAAGACTTTCTTGTGTTTTGCAATCCCATTATTTCTCCGTAAGTTTAATAAAAAATGAGAATCCAAGAACTATGTTAAGAAATTGTATCTCCAATTACCTGTTCACTTTCATTAATTACTGGACCAAAGGGAACTGGCTCCCCAGAATCTCACCTTCAGAATTCAAGAATGAGGTGGGAATAAGACAAGGAAAGAGAGACATAGTAATTTGCACTGTAGTTACTGGGCTGTCACAATGAACACTTGTTCTCATGCAGTCTTTTTGAATCCCACAGTTAGCTTTTTTTGTGGTTTTTATTAGTATGACAAAGATGACTGACTTTCCCAGATTTACAGTTGGAAGTGTGGGGGACACATTCCTTTATCTATGGAATCTACCTTAACATTGTGCATCACTCACTTTGGGTCTCAGTGCCTTTTCCATCCTTGTTGCAAGTATGTATTTCTACAAATGGAGATGTTGGTTCATCATTTGTCTTTAAATGATTAAATTATGTGGATTTTGGAGGTTGTGTGATTTACTATAGAAGGGAGGTATTATGGGTAGGACCCTTTGGTCCATGTTGACATTTCTTTGTGGAATTCTTATTTGGGTCCTCACTCATGGACTCATGTGTAAGTAATTCTCCACATATTCCCGTATACTCCAGTACAGTGGGGCAATGTGTTAGAAATTTAAAACATGCCTATAACTCTTTTAAAGTATACTTTTGAATATAATGATATAAATAAAAGCTTTTGTTTTGTTATTATTTTTTATTTTAATATTATTTTCAAGGTGATGTACAGAGGGGTTACAGTTACATAATTAAGGTAGTGATAACATTTCTTATCTAACTTGTTACCCTCTCCCTCATTTTTCTTCCTCATTCCTTCACTCTCTCAATCCCTCCCAATTTGTACAGATCACTTCAAACATATTTTACATTTCACTTCCTTTAATTAAATGTTTGTGATGTTCCCATCCTGGAACTCCACAATGTAAACACTAGAACACCACGGTTAGACCCCTCTGACATGCATATATGCATATGCATATTTTCCTATACTTTGGGGTCATATATTTGTTTGATTATTCATTTGTTTATTGCCCAAACTGGAGCTTGAATCCAAGGATTACAACATTGTTCTCTGCTTTTTTTTTTCCTCAGCGCTAGCCACAGGTCCATTTCTGTCATTTTGGTGGTTAAATGGATTTTCCTCTGGGGGCTGGCTTTGAACCATGGTACTCAAATCTCACCCTTGTGAGTAGGTAAGATTAGAGGTGTGAGCCTACTTTATAAGTTGACTTTTCATTGCATTATATCATTCATATATTTCCTATCCATAGAAATTTCATACTGTTCTAAGAACATCACTCATAATGATTTCATGGGAGTGGGAGTCCAGTGCTTATAAATTCCATACTTAATTAAACTCTCCCTATCATTGAAAGTCTTTGTTGTCTCCAAAATATTAAATACATCATTAAAGTTCTTTTGGATTTTTAATTCTAGTATTTCTTTTCTATAAATAGATAAGTATCTGCTAGCTGTTAGAAAGAACCAAATACAAAATTTCTTCTTACATAATGATCCATATTAACTTGGCTCATATAAAACAGTATGTTACTCCTCCCCATAAAGTTATTATTTTTCCCAGCATGCAGTTCCAGTTTTGTAACTTTTACACACATTACCCACTACAATGCTTTTGTCGAAAATCCCTCTTGCTATCATCCAGTTTTTGTAAAAACATTTTCCATGGTATTTAATTAATAGGAAAGCATATTTAACTAATACAAACTCAATGTCATCATTTCCACAGGTATTAGCATTTTAGCCTGGATCAGAATTTGATTCTAACAATATGTCATTTTAATGGAAGAATCAGAGTATCAATTAGAAGGCTGAGGGTTCCCTTATGAACAAATATTTTCGTTCATTGCTTATTTTGTTTTGGAATTTGAAGGTTAAAGATTACCAGCTCACATATCCTCTGTTGTCACTGTATTTGATTCCAGTTCTCTACATCATGTATATACATTTTTCTAATTTGGAGAGGGGAAGGGAAACAAAAAAATGCTGAAACAAGGATAAAGGTTGACCAATTGTAACAATGAGAAGTACAATACCCTATGTTGAAAACAAACTTCACAACTTCAGGGTAGGGAGAAGGAGGAGTTGGGGAAGTAAGGAGGGAATGGAATGTAGGGGGAAAACAAAGGAGGGGGTAACAATGCTCGACAGGAAATGTACTCATTACTGTACTGAAACTGTAACCCTGTAACTCTCTATACAGTATCTTTACAATAAAAATAATTTTAAAAAGATTACTAGCTCATACTTCCATGGTTAACTTGCTATGCACCTTAAATGCTTCATATGGCTCAAAATGGGAAACAAAAAAGAAACCTCTAGAATTCTGAGTTGTTTTCTTTGGCTGGAAATCTCTTAATTGTATTATGCACAATATGCAGAAATGTACTGAAAAATATTCATGGATAAAAACAGTTCTACAAGATCAGAAAATTTGCACCGTGTCAAAAAGAGAAAAATAAAACGAGAAAAATTCTATAAAAGCTAGGATTGGACATGGGTCTACCAATAGACTGAAGAAGAGAAACAATTATATAAGTGAGTTGTCATTATAAATGTAATAATATAATGATATACATGGTAATATAGAACCTGATGATGAGCCATGAACTCTGCCGGGGAGTTCAAGAAAATCCTTATTGCTACATATCATGATACATAGGAAGAGAGAAAGCAAATATTCTGTAAAATGGAGAAAATCTTATGAAGTTCAGTAATCTCCAAATATTATGATCAAAGAACGTAAAGTATCAGAAACAAGATAGCAGTGAATTGGAGAGTGAAATTGGAGAGATTGAAATGACCATATTGCTTGGTATTATGTCACTTCCTTAACATGCCCAGGGACCTGGGTTCAATCCCTAGCACTAAAAAGGAAGGAAGGAAAGAGACCAAGAAATATTTGCAAAGTGGGCCTGGCACCATCATAGAAGTTTTATTCTCTAGCCCTGGATTTCATATTGTTAATTACACATTATTACTGCATGGGAGATTTTAAAACTACAGTTGCCCAAGTCTCAGCAATTTTTATATGCATGGGTACAGATGTATCAACTACAGCTGATATGACTTAGGGGCACCAGTAAAGCACCCAGGATAGAGATATTATGGTAGCAAGCAAGGTCTGTGAGCCTTTATTTCTGCAGAAAAATAAATGCATATGGTATGTTAGCCTAAGTATGGATATAGGTTAGTCTGAGTTTAAATGTACCAATATACCAGCTTTGCAACGTTTGGTAAATTACCTACCTCTTTTTAAGCCTCTGTTTCCTATTTTGGACATGGGAGCCAATGAGAATACAGGGCAAGAGTGTTCATAAAGTGTTTTCTGGCTATGTATTTTTATTATTATAACTACCATTAGTTGACTTGGTTACATAGTGTGAATGTGAACCAGGTGCTGAAGAGCAAGGCAGAAGACGATGAAGTGTCCTCTCTTAGGTCTCTCAGGTACTTGATGTCATTCCTTACACTCCAAAATTTATGAAGTCAGAGTTGGACAATGGGGCAGTTTTAAAACTTTTCTCTATGGAGCCTTAGCATTTTTCAGTGTCAAAAGGTCTCTGGAAAGATGGAAAAATAAAATAGAGAAACTGGGTCTGGGAAGTTAGCTCAGTAATAGAGTGCTTGCCTTGCATGCATGAGGCCCTTGGTTCGATTCCTTGGTTCCATTCCTCAGCAGAAAAAGCCAGAAGTGGGGCTGAAGCTCAAGTGGTAGAGTGGTAGTCTACAGTTTTAGAGCTAAGGGACAGTGCACAGGTGCATAGTTCAAGCCCCACGACCGACAAAAAAACACAAACCTACAAACAGTCCATTTCAGATGGCTTACTGTTTGCCCTTTAGACCTATGATGACAGATTACCCGTGACTGAATTGGTTTTAAACAACAAATTTATTTCTACATTCTGGAGCCTGGAGATTCAAGATTGCAATGCCAGCATAGTCAGGATTTTTTTTCTGCGTAATGCATTGTATTAACTATCAGAAGTAAAATCTATTTGGATTTATTTAAATCTCATTCATGTAACTATCAGAAGTAAAATCTATTTGAATTTATTTAAATCTCATTCATGAAGGCTTGCCTCCATGACTTAATTACCATCCACATGTAAACAAATGCCCACTTCTGCCTCAATCTGTGATTGTCCTACTTCTGTCTCTCTCATCAACATGTGGCACCATTTTTTTTTAGATATTGAGGTACCAGTATTCTATTTTTACCATACCAACAGCAAGCCTTCTATAACTTCCAGTGTCTAGTTCATTAGTAGTTAGAATTATAAGCATGTACCATTACATCAAGCTGAATTTTTCTAAAAAGAAATCTTCAGTAGCTCTGCTAACAAAGAGATATTCAATAATTTCTCTTTAGTCTCCAGTTCTATGCCTCTGGAACTTCTTTCTCATTTTTCTCCTCACTGAAGCTGGCAAGTTTGTGATAACTTCAGTTTGTTAATGTTTTCAAAATATTCCTTTTTAGACTACATTCTTAATGCCTCATGTTCCATAGCATAGTGATTTTCCTTACCAAAAATATTTGTCTCAGCCAGGAGAGGTATCTGATGCCTACAATCCTAGGTACTCAGGAGGCTGATATGTAAAACTTTAGTTGGAATCCAGCCAAATATTTTCTATCTAAAAGGAAACTGGGTGCCTCTTAGGAACATAAAAATCATAATTCCATATTTGTTAAAATAACATCTTACAAATTTAAAGTTATTCATTTGATAACCTTAATAGAGGCAAGGAATTAAACATGGATTCTCTAAGGAAATAAAAGTCATTCATTACAACCCTAACTTGTTTTGGGAGAGAGGTGAAATCTTCAGAAAACATAACCAGGTGCCATTGTTACATTTTCTTTTCTGTCATTATCAAAGATGCTTCAGAGGAAATAGCCCTAAACAGATCTGAGTCCTGGAACATATTGTAAATGCCAGCATTGAATGATCTCTCCATGATAAGAAAGGCAATCTTCACAAATTTTCATGCGCCTGAACAACCCATCCTGTTGCTTTGCTCTGAGCCTAGATGAGTTTTCCCATTTGTCTTCCTGTGGCACTGCTTCTGGGGCACATGTGTGTCTTCTCTTTATTCAGCTGATATGGAGTCTTATTTCCTCTTGCAAATATTCTGAGAAGATATTGCCAGGCCACAAAAAGTATTTTCATCCCATATTTTCCCCTTACAGTTCTCCTGTCCTGAAAACCTGTTTACTGAACAAAATGGAACAATGATTGCCCAGTCATATAAACCAGAGTGAGCAGTATCACACTAGTCATAACACCAGAGAGGAACAAGTAGAGGAATCATTATCTGCATTTCACCAGTATCAATCGACCTACTGCTCCATATGTTTAAGTGGGACAACTAATAGATGTTTTGCTAGCTGCCAGTGGATCACACCAGCAATCCTAACTACTCAGGAGACTGAGATCTGAAGATTGTGGCTCAAAGCGAGCCCAGGATAGAAAGTCCATGAGATTCTTACCTCCAATTAACTACCAAAAAGTTGGAAGTGTTACTGTGGCTCAAGTGGTAGCAAAGCAGCTCAGGGACAGCACACAGGTCCCAGAAATAGCACACCCACAAATACATATGCTTCTAGTTTTCCTGGCCATGTTCTTTTTTATAATGCTTCTTTTGGTGAAGATTTTGTAAGTCAAATATTCTTGATGCCAATTAATAGCTATGCTGTCTTGGGCTTGTAGTCGTCATCTTCATCTTCCTTGCCTGTACAATGAAAAAAATTCTTTACAAAACTGGTGCAGTAGGCTAATCCAGTCATAATGTAAGTGTGTGAAAGTGTAACCAGGTAAATTGAGGGGGTGGGCTGGGAGAGATAGAGAAGAATGATCAAATTGGTGACATCGATCAAGATGTACTCACAAAATGACATATTAACTTAAAATTCCTCAAAAAAAATAAAAACACCTTTTTACACTACATATGTATAATTTCTTAAGTAGAAAAAATTGTAACAAATGCATCAGTACAATCCAAACTTCTTAGGTATAGATTGCACATAGCTGTTTTTTTTTAAAGAATACAGAACAGAGAAGATTGGAACAAATCATTTCCTGACTAAAACTGATCAACTCTACCCCAAAGTTACCATCAATATTGATGTTGACATACACCCTTGATTGCATGCACTGAGAGCATATTTCCCCTTTATCCCTCAATCCTGGGTTTGAACTCAGTGCCAAGATTCTGTCCCAGAGCTTCCCCTTACCCACACTCCCTCAAAGCTAGTGCTCTAACATTTGAGCCACAGCTCCAATTCTGTTACTTTTTGGTTAATTGCAGCTATGTCTCATGGATTTTCCTGCCCAGGCTGACTTTGAATCATAATCCTCAGATCTCAGGCTCAGAATATAGGTGTGAGCCCCAGTGCCCAGCTTGAGAACATACTTTTGCACTGTAATTCTCCTCCCTGAAATCTCATAGCCACAATCTTAGGAGAAAAGATTCAGAGATCCCCAATTGAATAACATTCTACAGAATGCCCTGTCCCATACTCCTGAAAAAGGAGAAATGCCATCCCTTTCCCTTTGGTGAAAACAATAGATGTTAGATTATTATGACAATAATAATAGATATTATTATAATGCTCACAATATGTATTCCCATCCCCATTGATACCAGGCTTTGTTGTATAACTTACTTTGACAAATGACATGTGAGAAATGATGACACGTGTCTTTTCTGAGCTTTAGTCCTGTGGTTTCCACTCTTTTCTTCCCCTGGGAACCTCCAGCAGTCAGTGAATCCCAGAATGGGCACCATGCTGAGGGGCAATGGACCTGGAAAAGGCTTGGTAGCATGATAGAGAGTAATCAAAGTTGTAAACCAGTGTGTCATTGTGGTTGATTTCCCACAGTAAAATTAAGCACACACTCAGGTCCTAGTTCTATGTAATCTAGGCCTCTTTCTCTCCACTCCCTCACACCCCTTCTCATTCTTCTGAATACTTTCTCTTCTACCAGCTTCTCCTCAGGTGACACCAGTTCCTGAGTCTCCTTATCCAAGAAATTGTTTTTAGGGTTAAACATTGCAGCTTCCTATATTACATTTTCTCTTAGGTGTTTCCTCATTTTTGTCTTTCTGGAGTTTTCAGACAGAAGCTCCCAAGTGTGATGGATCCTGAGATTAAAATCATTCTGCTGGGGTTGGGAAGGTGGCTCTGTGGTAAAGTGATTGTTTTGCATGCATGAGGCCCTAGGTTCAATTCCTCAGCACCACATAAGCAGAAAAAGCCAGAAGTGGTGCTGTGGATCAAGTGGTAAAGTGTTAGCCTTGAACTGAAGAGCTGAGTGGACAGTCCCAGAGTTCAGGCCCCACAACCAACCCTGAAAAAAATCCCTCTGACACATCTCCCTTGCTTGCTTTCACTCCCTCATGTTGGTAAACTAAGAGGTCAGAATAAGATGAAGCTCCAGAAACCTTTTGGACAGAAAAAGAAACCAACACATGGGAAGTGAGGGCGTTTTAGAAGAGATTGGGAGCTGAACACAGGCAGGAGGGCTCATGGCTTCAGCCTAGGCTGTCTTCTGAATCATTGCCCAGTTACCAGATGTGAGTCTTTGCTCCAAAAACAATGTGGCGAATTCTGCATTTCTTATTGACTCATCCACATACACAGACCTAGTTAGGCATCCAGAATGACTTAAAATATAGATTTCATAAATCAGAAAAATCTGTACCACAGAAAATGGACAGAAAGAACTTCATTTAATCAGGTTCAATTCATTTTTACATGCTTAAAATTTAACTGAAAGAACATCAAATTCACCCAGCCTTCACAAAATCAAAATATCCAAGCAACTACATTTTACAGGAAGTAAATATTCACAGCACAAATCAGAATTTCTGAGGGTGTGGTACTCTAAGAAAATAAGGAATTTGGGTTCAGGACACATGGCAGACATTTCACTTCAGCATCAAGATTAAATTCATTAGCACAGGCTGCAAAAGTTGCTTACTCGGGCTGGGAAGGTGGCTCAGTGGTAGAGCGCTTGCCTTGCATGCCTGAGGCCCTGGGTTCAATTCCTCAGCACCACATAAGCGAAAAAGAAAAAAGCTAGAAGTGGCACTGTGGCTCAAGTGGTAGAGCACTAGCCGTGAGTTGAAGAGCTAAGAGACAGCACCTAGGCCCAGAGTTCAGGCCCCACGACCGGACCCCACCCCCCAAAAAAAGTTGCTTACTCTCAGCCTGTAAGCACATATCATTTTTTTTCTGATCCTTAATAAAAAAAAAGATGGAAGAGTTTGATTTCCCTTCTCAATTTCAATCTTCAAATTCACATTTTCTTCTAAGGAAGTCATTTATCTTACTCACCTGAAAATACCAAATATGTGTTCAAAGGAGGGTTTTCTGGGCATCAGGGAGCAAAATAGGAGTGAAACAGGCTACAGGAAGCTTGATTGTTCAAGAATAAAACATGTTTGTAATTCCATGGAAAGCCTTGATGGCACAGCTAAGCTAGTTTGAAAGGGCTTGTCCTTTCCACAACCTAGGTAGGAAGGTGGTTGGGTGGGAGGGGAGAAATGTCTTAGTTTCAGAAAAAGGCAAAAGAATGGTGCATGGGTTTTCTTCTCAGAAGAGAACCTTTAAATATTATACATTTTTCTCTTCACAAAACACTTAATTATACAGTAGTCCCCTTCACTGTAATTTCCCCTTCTGTAGTTAAGTACCTGTGCTCAACTGTGCTCTGAAAAGATTAAAAGGAAAAAATCTCATATTTTGAAAGAGATCACATTCACATAATATCTTTTTTGGTTTTGTGGATGTAAGGTCTCACTGTAAACCTCTCTCATTTTTCTGTCTCGACTTTGTTTTCTGGGATTACAGGTGTGCACTTCCACACCTATTTCACATTACTTTTTTTTTTTTACAGTATATTGTTACAATTTTTCTATTTTATTAGTTACTGTTATTATTGTCTTACTTTACCTAATGTATAACTTAAGCTTTATTGTAGCTGTATTTGTCTGGGTTAAAGCATAAAATGGTCATCTTGTTATTTATAGGGTGGCTTCCAGAACTGATTGAGTGTACTAAAATCAGCATAGGCTCCAGGCCCATATAGAAAATAGCATAAAATGTCATACAAAGTAAGTTACACTTTACATCACGTCAAGGTTATATCTATTACCAACATATATATAACAGTATGTAAATAGCTGCTATATTGAATGTGAGGGGAAGAATTTTTTCCTGAATATTTTATATTTCTGGTTGGGTGAACACGTAATGTGGAAATTCTGAATACAGAGGGTACTTCATTGATTTCAGGTATCCACTTGGAATGTACATCCGGAGGTTAAGCAGGGACTACTGTAAAGATCAAAAAGAAACTTGAACCTCTTATTTTGACATAATTATTCACTAAATAAAATGTGGATAAATGTGATTCTGTACCTCTTCCTCCTCTTCCCCCTCCTCCTCCTCTTCCTTGCTCTTTTTCTTCTTCCTCCTCCTCTTTTTCCTCTTCCTCTTCTTCCTCCTCCTCCACCTCCTCCTCCTCCTCCTCCTCCTCCTCCTCCTCCTCCTCCTTGTCGTCGTCATCATCATTGTCTTCTTTTCTCAGTGCTGAAGATCCAATGCAAGGCCTTGCACATGATAGGCTTGATCTCTATCACAGTTCTACATCCCAAGCCTGTAGAGCTTCTGAAAAGCTAGTTTGAGAAATTTACAATGTTTAATAATCAACACCAATTTTCCTTTTACTTTCTAGATTCCAAAACAGGGGAAAGGATGTGTGTGGGGGTCATAAATGGGACAGTCATCTAGGGAAAAACTTTGCTGATTATATTTTAATTTTTTGTTTAGTTAGTGTTTAAAATATATTACTATATAATTTAAAGCCTATTTTTAAAATTTCTTCATAGGAACAAAGACCAACTGAATTTTTTTGTCATTTTTATGTATAAAGTTCAAAATGCTGTCCCTATAAAATCTTTTAAATCATTCTCTTTTTTGTCAGTCATGGGGCTTGATCTCTGTGCTTGAGCGCTGTGTCCCTCAGCTCTTCAGGTCAAGGTAAGCGCTCTACCACTTAAGCTACAGCGCCACTTCCTTAAACCATTCTTTTGACATGACTTCTACCATCTCCTTAGAGGCAAAGCTGAAGTCTATATATTAAATATTCTAATCATCATATGCAATAATTAGGAAGGATAAAACAATAGAAATCATGAAAAATATGTCAAACAAAATAAAAAGGACAATTACCCATCAAACAGATGTTTATCATCTTGACAGTTGGAGAACAACAGTCTGAGAATTTGCAGAATTCCTGAAAGGACAATATTTGAATTCAAAAGAAAGAGAAAAAAACTTAAAATATTGAAAGACAAACATACACCAATCGGCCATGCCTGTAATCCTAGATGCTCAGGAGGCTCATTAGTGGCTAAAGACAAGCAAGAATAAACTAGATAACATCAACTGATAACCTTTCATATTTCAAAAAAGTACAGTATAACAGAAGTGAAAATATATGCAACAGGTAGAGGGCATATATTTGTTAATGCTACAATGTTAATGCTACAATGATACTGAGTCTTAAGTATTTTTATATCTTCTAATTCTATATAAATTATTTCAGAATAGGATATTTCTTTAAAGAACATATGTAAATTAATAGTAAATAGGAGAAGCATAAGAAATAAGCTCCTTTTTATTATCTAAGAAAAAAGAAAAAGAAAAGTGACTAGCGGGACCATTATATAAGAAGATGACACAAAATATATTAATGCATTTGTGGAGAAACTGCTGTACTCTACAAAGCAGATCGATTTGTATAATACTGCAATCATTTTAACAAGCAAGTTTTCAAGTCTTCAAAAGGTCAAAGAGAATTGTGTAGGATCCATGCATTACACTTCTATGAATGTATAGAGAAGTAAAAAACTTGTTTGCATAGGTAATATAGTTCATTGACAGTGCACCGGAATGGTATATGTTAGACCCAAGAAATAATCCACAAAAACAAATCTTGAAAAGACACACTATAGAGGATGTATGCTGGACAAATACCTGTAACTAAATTTTATATCTATTTTAATGTCTGTTCCAAAGTTTACAAATTTTCTATTTGAAGAAATGCATGATTGTACAATTCGCTTTCAAACCACTAAAATGTATACAATAAAAGGAGATAATATATTGCATGTGAATTACATGTCATCAAAAAAACTTTTGTTAAAAATAATTCACACAAAACGCAGAATACCTAGAAATATTTTCGGTGTTGGCTAAAAACTCTTTGTAAACTACAGTTTTTAAAACGAAGATGTGATTTCTGTTTATTTTGAGTTTATACAGAGATAACTCAATCAAAAAGTGTATGTGATAACTGGAATACCTTGAAATTAGGTATCTCTTATGAGTAATTAATAACTTTTTCTGGAAGAAATTTTAGAAATGACAGAAGACACAAATATATGCATCTGCATTTTATGAAAACCATATGTTACTTGCTCAATCAAATTGCTTTTCTCTAATTTGGTAAGAAAAAAGTATTCTCAACATAAGAGCCTATAACAGTGAAAAGAAACAAAATACACAGTCGTGGTGATTTTTTTGGGAAAATAACAAATTAGATAAAACAATTCCACTTAAGGGCCTCCAATATTAGTGTCTATGAAGATGTTCCTGAATGCCAACATCCATTGAATTTTTGGAATTTTAATTTCTATGAATATATGAAAACTAGAACAAGAAAAGAAATATAGTTTTAGAGCAAACCAGCCTTGAGGTAGTCCGGTGGTGGGATCTGAACTCTGGGCATGGGCGCTGTCCCTCAACTATTCAGTTCAAGGCTAGCTCACTACAATTTCAGCCACAGAGCTACTTCCGGCTATTTACTTTTTGCTTATGTAGTGCTGAGGAATCGAACCCAGGGCTTCATGCATGCAACGCAAGCACTCTACCACTGAGCCACCTTCTCAGCCCTGGAATACTTTTCTGAATTGTTTTATTTTGCCTTTTCTTTTTTTTTAAATTTTATTAATAAATTTTTCATTGTGAAAATACCTGCAGAAGAGTTACAATTTCTTTTTTTTAAGGTCTACAAGCATTTATTTATTTTATTTTATTTTTGATTTTGTCTTACTGTGCAAATACCATACAGAGGAGTTACAATTACATGGGCAAAATAACGAATACATTTTTTATCAAGCATTGTTGCCTCTTCTTTTTTTCCCCTTTCCATCGCTTCCCATCCTCCCCCTACCCTCCTCTCAATCCTCCTTCCCCCTGCCAAAGACGTGAAGTTCGTTTTTGCACATAACGTCTTGTACATCTCATTGTTGCAATGGATCCACCTGTATCCCTATTTAGACTATTTGTTTTTTTGCTTCTCCTCCACAAATTATATCAACCTAAAATACAGAGAAAGTAGGGGTTATACCATGGGGGAGGGACATACAAAGCAACAAAAATATAATCTTATAAATGTATTAGAAACAATCGCATGAAAGAAAAAAAGCATTTGAATAAATAACTTAGGGTTCATTTCCCTAAAATCAACTTATCTGACCTTTTCTGCTTGACTCAGACATATACTATTTATTGCAAATAAGGGAAACCATGGGACCTAAGTTTCTTTGGGCTTGGCTTATTTCACTTAATATAAATTTCCCAATTCTTTTCATTTCGTAACATATGGGGCAATATCATTCTTTCTGATGGAGGCAAAGAATTCCATTGTGTATATATACTACATTTTCTTGATCCATTCATCTCCTGAGGGGCATCTGGGTTGGTTCCATACCTTAGCTATGGCAAATAAGGCTGCAATAAACATAGTCGTACTGGGAGCTTTAGTGTGGCCTTGTTTGTGATCATTTGGGTAAATGCCCAAAAATGGGATTGCTGGGTCATAGGGGAGCTCTATGTGGAGTGTTTTAAGGAACCTCCATACTGCTTTCCAAAGTGCTTGAAGAAACGTACACTCCCACCAACAATGCAGTAAGGTTCCCTTCTGTCTACATCCCCTCTAGCATCTGTGGTTATTAGAGTTCTTGATTATAGCCATTTTAACTGGGGTGAGGTGGTATCTCAATGTTGTTTTGATTTGTATTACTTTTATGGAGAGGGAGGTTGAGCATTAGTTCATGTGTCTATTGGCCATCCTTCTTTCCACTTCAGAGAAGATTCTCTTTAAATCTTTAGCCCACTCATTTATTGGGCAGTTGTTTCTTTGAAGATTGGTTGTTGGTGGATTTAA
The DNA here is from genome assembly GCF_019054845.1 of Dipodomys spectabilis. NCBI lineage: Eukaryota > Metazoa > Chordata > Mammalia > Rodentia > Heteromyidae > Dipodomys > Dipodomys spectabilis. The sequence goes on along the minus strand of NW_024872395.1, from coordinate 7,514 downwards.
TTTTTTGAATTCCAGGTATATTTTAGATATGAGACCCTTGTCTGTTGTAAGGGTAGTTAAGATCTTCTCCCAATCTGTGGGCTTTCAATTGATCTAGATATCTATGTCCTTTGCCATGCAGAAGCTCTGCAACTTCATGCAATCCCATTTGTCCAACCTTTCTTTGATTTGTTGTGTTTCTGGGTCTCTATTAAGAAAATTTTGGCCTGTGCCAAGGAGTCCTAGGGTTTCTCCTATTCCATACTGTAATGTTGTCAAGGTGTCTGTTTGACTCCAAGGCCTTTGATGCATTTGGAGTTGATTCTGGTGCAGGATGATACATAAGGATCTAGCTTAATTTTCTGCAATTAGTTAACCAATTTTGCCAGCACCATTTACTGAAGAGGCTGTCTTTCTTCCATTATATTTTTTTTCCTCCCTTATTGAAAATTAGATGCTTATAGGTCTGTAGGTTCATTCCTGGGTTTTCAATTCTATTCCATTAGTCCTGAGATCTATTCTTGTGTCAGTACCAATCTGTTTTGATTACTATGGCTTTGTAGTAAAGTTTGAAATTTGGTATCGATATTCCTTCAGCACTGTTCTTTCTGTTGAGGATCGTTTTAGATATTCGGGGACTTTTATTGTTCCATATGAATTTTTGGATTGCCTCTTCTATTTCCTTGAAGAATAATAATGGAATATTGATAGGTATTGTGTTGAATTTGTAGATAGCCTTGGGAAGTGTTGCTGTTTTCAGGATTTTGATCTTTGCAATCCAGGTGTATGGGAGTTTTTGCCACTTTCTAAGTTCTGTTTTGATTTCCTTTTTCAGGTTTTCAAAGTTTTCATAATAAAGGCCCTTCACTTCTTTGGTTTAGTTAATTCCTAGGTATTTTATTTTTTGTGTGGCTATTACAAATGGAGTTTCTTTCCTAATTTCAGCCACACTTTTCTCATTGTTGGCATATAGAAGAGCCATTGACTTTTGATGGTTAATTTTATACCCTGCTACTTTGCCAAAGTTTTGAATCAGCTTGAGTAATTTGGGAGTGGAGTTTGTGGGATTCTTTAAATACTTTAAATGATACTTTAAATACTTTAAATATTCTTTAAATAAATTCATGTCATCTGTAAAGAGGGAAGTTTTACTTTTTCTTTCCCTATCTGGATCCGCTTTATGTTTGCATCTTGTCTTACTGCTTTAGCTAAGCATTCTAATACTAGATTGGAGATCACTGGAGACAATGGACAACCTTGTCTCCTTTCTGAGTTAAGAGGAAATTGCTTTAGTTTTTCACCATTAAGTATAATGTTTGCTGCAGGTTTGTCTTATACAGCCTTTATTGTCTTGAGGAATGTTCCATGGATTCCTAATTTTTCCAGAACCTTCATCATATAGGGGTGTTTTAACTTGTCCAATGCTTTTTCTGCATCTATTGACATACTCATGTGGTTCTTATCCTTCCTCCTGTTGATGTGATAAATTATATTAATTGATTTGCTTGTATTGATCCAGTTTTGCATCCCTGAAATGAATCCTGTTTGAACGTGGTGTATGATATTTTTGGATGAATTCTTGAAGTCGATTGGCCAAAATTTTGTTGAGAAATTTTGCATCAATATTCTCCAAAGAAATGGGTTTACAAAAACAAAATAGAAATGGATCTACAGTTCTCTTTCTTTGATGAGTCCCTGCCTGGTTTTGGAATGAGGGTTATTGTAAAGCACATGGGCAGCAAAGATGGCGCTGAGAGTGAGTTGAGTGGGCAGAGCCCAATTTGTTTACGTTCAGTGCGTAACCAGCAGGAGGAAGCTTAGGTACATGACAGGGTGTGACCTTGACAGTGATTGGTTCCTCCTCCTCCACTGCTATGCCACTCGCTGCTTTTTTTTTTTTTTGCTTTAAAAGGGGCTTGCTCTGTGTTAATAAATGAGTTTTCCTGCTTGACTTGACTCCCCGCTGGGTCTGATTGTCTCCTAGGCTAAGGGAGGCTCAGGAACGTGTGAGCATCTGCGTTACCTTTCCTCAGGCCCCATCCATCTTTTGTGAGATGGACGAAGACCGGACATCTGGCGCCCAACTTGGGGCTTGAAAGGAAAAGATACCGGCTGAAGCTAAATGGTCTCCCAGGGTAAGTGAAACCCTTAGTATGTGTAATGCTATCTCACAGAAGAAAGAGGAGGAGGCAACATTAGGCCTAGAAGGAGTCAAGGAGGACTTGGGAATTGAGAAGGAAAAAGAATGGGTCAAATTTGATGCAGAACATCCTGAAACATGCACAGTGGAAGTCAAAATGAGGGTGAAAGTTACTCCCTCTGACTCAAGTGCTCCTGACAGTCCTAGGCCCCCTCCTTATTCCCCCAATTGGGGAGAAGGTACGGCACCCTACTCGACCCTCAAGAGGTACCTGCAAGACCCGGATCCCTACCAACCTTCTGTGTAGGGGCCGAGGCCTTCGGAAATAACCTACTCCGAGGGCTACCCTGGAAGGGAAGGGCCAGTTGAGAGCCTGGACCCTAGGCCACAGGATTCACTTCCCCAAGTGTATCTGGTCAATCTGTCACCAGGATCTAACAGGCCCTGGGAATGGTATCCATGGGGAGCTAAAGATCTTAAAGAGCTCTGCAAGGCGGTGGTGGAGTATGGTCCAAACTCTCCTTGGACCCAGAACTTTTTACAGGATATTGCTTATCACCCATGTGTCCCTAAGGACTGGCTGGATGTAGCCAAAGCTGTCCTTACCAGTTCTCAGTTTATTAAATGATGTGCTTTCTTTAAGGAGGAATGTGGAGTGCAAGCAAAGAATATATGGCAGGCTCAACCTGAGATACCTATTACTTATTCCATGTTAACAAGAATGGGGGAAGGGTACTCCACTGGAGTCAAACAAGCCTCAATACCTGGCCCGTACCGTGAACAGGTGAGGCAGGCAGGACTTGCCGTGTGGTACAAAATGGATGATGGGCCTACTGAGTCCCACATAGCAGGAGTGAAACAAAAACCTTGTGAGCCTCTAGCTCAGTTTGTAGAATGAGTCCAACAGAGCGTTAACTGCAAGCTGCCAGCTGGGAACTTCTGAGATCAGTTCGTAAAGCTGCTGGTCTGGGAAGGAATGAATGAAGACCATCGCATGGCCTGCACAGGATTGAGAGAGAGTTCCTTGAGCAGATGTGTGGTGGCCTCACAGGATGTGGGAACACAACAGCAACAGTCCCAATCATTAGCTTTAGCTTTACAGGCTCAGACATCTGCAATGACTGAGGCTATTACCCAGGTGCTGGCAGCCCAGGGCCAAGGAACCCCAAGACCATCGGGGAGAGGGACTGGTTTTAAATGCGGGCAGGAGGGGCACTTTAAGAGGGACTATTTACAACAATCCCTGCCAACCGGTTGGGGGGGGAGGTGCAAACTGTCCCCTACACCCTGCCCCAGGGGCAGGGAGGGATACCATTGGAAAAAGGATTGTCGACCCAAGTTTGATTTACAGGAGAAGCCTTATTTGGGTGGAGCATCAGCCATTAACCAAACCTAAATTTGTATCCCTATATTGTCTGGTAGAGGAACAGATAAACATTGGGCACATATGCCCTACTGTGCTTCCTTGGAACACACCCATATTTGTTATTCAAAAAGCCTTCGAGGCTTGGAATATGCTCCAAGATCTACGTTAGATATATGAAAGGATGGAGCTAGTAGGAAAGCCCCTAAGAGGCATGCCCTGGACTCCCACTATACCTTCAGGATATCCCTTGGTTTTGATTGATATTAAAGATTTTTTTTATATCCCCTGCATCCAGGTGACTGCGAGAAGTTTTCTTTCTCCATCCTTGCCTTAATTTTCACAGGGTGATGGGAGGTTTGAATGGATGGTGTTGCCATAGGGAATGGCCAATAGTCCGGCCTTTTGCCAACAATACTTGGCCACACTTTTAGGGCCTGTACTGGGTTTAGATACCTCCATTGCTTATGCCTACATGGATGATATAATTCTGGGGCAACAAGACCCCGGACACCTGGAGGGCCTTCTGGCCCAGGCTCTTGCCATATTAAAAAAGTGGGGTTATACTATAGCCCTCAATAAAATTAAAAAAGTACCTCCTTTTAAAATGCTGGCTCAGGACAGCCCCCCCCTAAGCCTTTGCTGGATATTCCAGCCTCTGTAACCTCAATCAAACTTCAGAGTCTTTTAGGGGAAATTAATTGAATGTTGCCATGGGTTTCTGTCCCTAAAGAGAGTCTTGTGCCCTTATTTGCCTTACTAAAAGACAGGATGCCCCAAGAAGTTATTATTACAATTACAGAAAGCCATCAGGCAATATTTTTGCAGTTCCATAGCTTTATTTACCATTAATATTTTAAATTTTTCAAAAAAAGGCAACTGAATCCAGATTTCAGAAGCACTGGGGACAACTAAACTCTAAGCCCCAAGTAAAAGTCAGGTATAAGGACCCTCTGACACAACAATGGAGAGGACCTGACCCCCTAGTTACTATGGGCAGGGGATTTGGATGTGTTTTTTTCCAATAGGGGAGACAGCGCCCATTTGAATACCTGCCAGGAATATTAAGATTTTACCCATTTCCTCTATACAGGAGGATGTCCAGGGATAAACTAACCAACAGGAAAAGAAAAACGGCTATGGTGGCCGAGGCTTGTGTTTAAAAGAGGAAAGCCTAGGAAGAAAACCATTAATCATCCCCAAGGGCAACCAGCCCTTTAGAAGCTCTTGTGTTCTCTAACAATTGCAGATGGCGATACTCCAGCTGTTGGCTGTCCTGACCCTCCCAGTCGTGGCAATGTCCATACAGAATCTGCATCAACCTCAAGGGTGACTTGGGCAGTGATCAGCCCTGGCAATGCAGAATTCATCAGTAGCACCACAAGAGAAGCTGTCTCTTCGAACTGGTGGCCTGACCTTCATTTTGATCACCACCATATGTCATTATGTACGTTCCGTTTAATATTTCTATAGGAGCTAATTATTTTAATGTTACCTGCTTTAATTTTCCTTTTACTAATTGCTTGTATAACGGCATTATTGAATCCATACTTATTGTTAAACAATCACCTTTTGTTATGCTTCCAATTTAGATCTTTTTCAACCCCACAGGCAAATAGCTGGATTAGAACAAGCCCCACCTCTGGACTCTGAAGTGGCAAAGTCTGCTATCTCATTCTTGACTAATGTTAAAGGACTGCTAATGACATTGCTTGTCCTGGTAATGTTTTTGCTGATGGTTTTTCTATGCCTTCCTTGCATTATACGTGCACTGCAAAACTCTTATGAGCTTAGCCAGCCAGTTACATAAGATCAATCTCCAAGAGAATTAATTTCCCTGGAGAAGAATCGCAGCCAGAAATGGGTAAGAGGAAGTTTCAGTCTGACCAATCAAAAACAGGGCCTTCAGCTTCGCTCTGAAGAAGTTCCTGATGACTGGTAAGGCAGACAAGGCAATCCACCCAACCTAAGACAGGCAGGTTCACTTCTTTAAACAAAGAAGGGGGAGAAGTTGGGAGCCATTGGGAGCTGAGAGAAAAGCTCAAATGTCCTCTTGACCCCTGTGCTTGCTTGAAGGCACATACAAGGAACTGGCTTACTTAAAAGACACCAGATGCCCAGAATTACTTTGCTACGTCTGCAGTTTGTTTTATATTTTCCATGTTTTTCTGGACTATAGTAGAATGGCCTGAGTATGGGGGCCCACGAGCATGCACTGTGCCCCATGTGTAGAACTCCCAATACCCAGGCTGCTCCCATGTTCTGAAGAGAACGACCTTACAAGATACTGACTTTTATATATGCCCAGGAACTAATTGAACTGCTTTGGACATTTCTAACTGTGGTGGGACTGATGTTTATTACTGTGCTAGGTGGGGATGTGAGGTAACTGGGACAGGCTCTTGGATCATGCATGAGGGCCCTCTCTATCCTTGTCTGGCGAATCAGGCCCCCCAGACTTGCCTCGAACCCCCAGAGTGGCCAATGCTATTCTTACCAATGTAATCCTGTTAAAATAACCTTACAGAGGAGGGAAAAAGATAACTAGTTGGGAGGTGGGTCTGCCATTAAAACAAAAAAGGGGGAATCTGTAGAGCACATGTGCACCAAAGATGGCGCTGAAAGGGAGTTGAGTGGGCAGAACCCAATATGGTTTACGTTCAGTGTGTAACCAGCCCGTGGAAGCTTAGGTGCATGATAGGGAATGACCTTGACAGTGATTGGTTCCTTCTCCTCCACTGCCATGCCACCAGCTGCTTTTTTTTTTTTGCTTTAAAAAGGGCCTGCTCTGTGTTAATAAATGAGCTTTCTTGCTTAACTTGACTACCCACTGGGTCTGATTGTCTCAAAGGCTAAGGGAGGCTGGGTAACGGGCGAGCGGCTGCATTACCTTTTCTTGGCCCCCATCCGTCATTTGTGGGACGGACGAAGACCCAACAGGTTATGATGGCTTCATAGAATGAGTTCGGTAGTGAAATTCCTTTTTCAGTTTCATTGAAGAGTTGGAGGACTTTTTGTGTGAGCTCTGCTTTGAGTGCCTTGTAGAATTCTGCTGTAAAACCATCTGATGCTGGGCTTTTCTTAGATGGGAGGACTCTAATTGCTATTTCTACTTCAATACTTGATATGGGGCTGTTAAAATGATTGAACTCATTTTTGGTTTAGTTTCAGCATGTCAATATTTGCTAGGAAAAGGTCCATTTCTGCAAAGTTCTCAAATTTACTGGTATAAAATTTTGAGAAGTATTCCCTTATAATGTTCTGAATCTTGGTTGTTTCTCTGGTGATGTTTTTATTCTAATCTCTGAGTTTATGTATTTGGGTTGTTCTCTTCTTTTTCTGATAAGGTTTGCTAAGGGACTGTCAATTTTGTTAATTTTTTAGAAGAACCAACTCTTTCTTTTGTTGATTCTTTCTATGGTTTTTTGTGGATTCTAATTCATTTAATTCTGATTTAATTTTAATTATTTCTTTCCTTCTACTGTATTGGGTTTTATATTGCTGCTATTATTTAAGGAGGCTCAGATGCATTATTAAACTGTTGGTTTTAGACCTTTCCAATTTGTTGATGTAGGAACTCAGAGCTATAAACTTGCCCCTGAGTACTGCCTTTGCTGTGTCCCAGAGGAGCTGGTAATTTGTGTGTTCACTTTTGTTGAATATCATGAACATTTGAATTTCCTTTCTAATCTCTTCCATGACCACTCGTGTTTCAGCAGTGTGTTGTTCAGCCTCCAGGTGTTACAGGACTTTCTTTGGTGGCTTTTGGTAGTGAGTTCTAATTTTATTCCCTTGTGGTCTGAGAGAATGCAAAGTATAAGTTCAATGTTTTTGAATTTGGACAAGTTTGCTTTGTGGCCTAAAATGTGGACTACTTTGGAAAATGTTCCATGTGTTGCTGAGAAAAAACTTGTATTCTCATGCTGCTGGGTGAAATATTTGGTAGATATCTGTTATATCTAGTTGATCTATGCAGTTGTTTAGATATGCAATTTCTCGAGTTGATCTATCTAGTGGGGAAAGTGGTGTGTT
>NW_024872394.1:0-26446 GCF_019054845.1 Dipodomys spectabilis | reverse complement strand
AAATTTTGTGACAACTGGGAATGGGCAGGTCTTCAAAGTGGACGGGGTAGCAGAATAAAAGACATTGTGTGACATAATATGAATTCTTCCTCCTCTTGCCTCACTATTTCCAATAGTATTACTTCAAGGTCTTTAGTGGAAAGAAAATAATTTTGTGTGTATGAACTCTGAATTTTTGGTTCAATTGGGACACACTACACATTCATATTTGATTTTAAATCTAAAATCTTCTTTCTTTCGTTTAAAAATCACAAATGTGAATTTATAATGCTAAAATAACATCTACTAATTTATCTCAAATGGTCCAAACTATTTTCGCTTCAAACTATATGTAATATAAAGGGTAATAATAATTGTGAGTAATAAAGTATATAATAATTGACTTTGGGGAAAGTCAATTACAATGGATTTTTGTGAGATACTGAGTAATAGTAAAACATATTTGATTCTATTAAAAATTCACAGTTACATGTAAAAATAATTCATAGTTATAAACTAATGCTGAAAAAGTAAGATAATTTATTGGAAAAAGACAGAAGTTTTAATAAATTTGCTTTTTTTTTTAATTGTCTTGAATCTGCGCTTTAGTGGCTCATACCTGTAATCCTAGCTACCTAAAAGTCTGAGATCTGAGGATAGTGGTTCAAAGCCAGCCTGGGCATAAAAAGTCTGTGAGACTCTTATCTCCAATATATCTCTTGAAAACTAAAAACAGCACTGTAACTCAAGTGGTACAGTGGTAACCTTGAACTGAAGAGCTAATGGACAGTGCCAGGCCCAGAGTTCAAGCCCCAAGGCCGACAAAAAAACTTGACATGATTTTTATTTTATTATTTCATGATTTTTTTTATTGTGAAAATACATACAGAAGGTTTATAAGTACTTGAACAAGGTAATGAGTAAATTTCTTATCAATCATTGTTGTCTTCTCCTTTGTTTCCCCTTCCCATCTCCCCTTCTTCCCGCCTAAAGCCGCACCAAAGTTGGAAAGTTCGTTTTTGGACATAATGTCTTCTAAATGTCATTGTTGCATTGGGTCCACCTGTATCCCAATTTGTTTTTACCTTGCCCTCCCCAAATTATACCATCAAACACAGTGAAAACAAGGGTTATACCGTGGGGGAGAAGCATGGAAAGCAACAATGAAATAATCTTATAATCATGCTAGAAACAATAGCAAGAAAAAAAAAAACCATTTGAGTCTTTATCTTGGTGTTCATTTCACCGAACATCAACCTGTCTGACAGTTTCTCTTTGTATTAGACATATACTAGTTTTTGCAATTAAGGGAAACCATAGGACCTACGTTTCTCTGGGCCTGGCTTACTTCACTTAATATAATTTTTTCCAAGTCTTTCAGTTTCCTAACAAATGTGGCAATGTCATTCTTTCTGATGGAGACATAGAATTTCATTGTGTATATATACCACATTTTCTTGATCCATTCGTCTACTGATGGGCATCTGGTTTGGTTCTGTATCTTAGCTATGGTAAATAATGTTGCAGTAAACATAGTTGTGCTGGTAGCTTTCATATGGTCTCGTGTGTGAACATCTGGGTAAATGCCCAAAAGTGGGATTGCTGGGTCTTCGGGAAGCGCTATGTAGTCTTTTGAGGAACCTCCATACTACTTTCCAAAGTTGTTGAACAAGTTTACAGTCGCACCAACATCTCCTGCAGCTTCTCTTGTTATTAGTTTTATTATAGCCATCCTAAGTGGGATGAGGTGGTATGTCAGTTTTTAGATTTGCATTTCTTTTATGGCTAGGGAGCTTGAGCATTTTTTCATGTGCCTATTGGCTATCCTTCCTTCCTCTTCAGAGAAGTTTCCCTGTAAGCCTGTAGCCCTCTTATTTATTGGGCAGTTGTTTCTTTGAGGATTTTTTGTTGGGGGATTTAATGTTTTGAGTTCGAGGTATATTTTAGATATGAGACCCTGTCTGTTGTATTTCCAGTGAAGATCTTCACCCAATCCGTGGGCTTTCCTTTGAACTTGCTAGCTTTGCCCTTTGTCATGTTGTGTTTCTGGGTCGCTATTAAAATTTCAGCCTCTGCCTAGGAGACCTAGGATATCTCCTATTTTTCCTGTAATGTTTAGTTTTCTACAAATGATTAACCAATTATGCCAGCACCATTTACTGAAGAGGTTGTCTGTCTTACATTCTATTTTTTTAGCTACCTTCTCAAAGATTAGGTGGCTATAGATCTGTGGGTTCATTTCTGGGATTTCAATTATATGCCCTTGGTCCTGGGGTCTCTTCTTGTGCCACTACCAAGCTACTTTGATTACTGTCGCTTTGTAGCAGACTTTAAAATTTGGTATTGATATTCCTCCAGCACTCTTCCGTTAAGGATCATTTTTACTATAGGGCATCTTTTATTGTTTTATATAAATTTTTAGATTGCCTCTTCTATTTTCTTGACGAATGAGTTTGGAATATTGATAGGTATCACATTGAATTTGTAAATAGCCTTGGGAGGTCTTGCCATTTTCACAATGTTGATCCTTCCAATCCAGGAGCATGGGAGGCTTTTCCACTTTCTAAATTCTGATTTGGTTTCCTTTTTCATAGTTTTAATCATAAGGATTCTTCACTTCTTTGATTAAGTTAATTCCTAGGTATTTTATTTTTTGTGGGGCTATTTCGAATGGAGTTGCTTTCCTGATTTCAGCCATGCTTTTCTAATTGTTGGCATACAGAAAAGTCATTGTTTTTTTGAGAGTTAATTTTCTACCCTGCTACTTTGCCAAAGTTTTGAACCAGCATGAGTAATTTGGGAGTGGAGTCTGTGGGATTCTTTACATACATGATCATGTCATCTGCAAAGAGGGAGAGATTTACATCATCTTTCCCTATTTGGATTCCTTTTATGTTTCCCTCTTGTCTATTGCTCTAGCTAGGTATTCTAATACTAAATTGAGAACTGCAGAGAGTGGACATCCTTGTCTCTTTCCTGAGTTAAGAGGAAATGGCTTTAGTTTTTCATCATTAATATAATGCTGGCTGGAGGTTTGCCATATACAGCCTTTATTATATTGAGGAATGTTCCCTGGATTCATAGTTTTTCCAGACTCTTCATCATAAAGGGGTGTTGGATCTTGTCAAAAGCTTTTTCTGCATCTATTGAGATAGCCATTTGGTTGTTCCAAACCGCTTGTATTTTTTCCTTGTACTAAGAATACTGACTCATGCCGGGTGTCAGTGGCTCACATCTATTATACTAGCTACTCAGGAGGCTGAGATCTGAGGATCACAGTTCAAAGCCAACCTGGGCAGGAAAAGTCCATGAGACTCTTATCATCAATAAACCAACAGAAACCTGGAAGTGGCACTATGACTAGCCTCGAGCTGAAGAGCTGAGGGACTGTGCCCAAGCCCAGAGTTCAAGGCTCAGGACCACCACCCACAACACCAACACCTCCACCACCACCAACAAAAAGAATACTGACTCCAAAACAATAGTATTAAGCAGTCTGAAAGATAGGCTAAAATCTAACTTTTTATTATTATCTTATATACCAACAGCTTTCTAGTCCAATGAGCCATGAGCCCTCAGAATGTTGACCAAATTTCTTAGTTTATTTACACAATTATAATAAGTAGGTATTTGTATTTTCTCATCTATCTTTCTTTCATTTCACTACAGAATCTGTATATATCCTTTATGTTATACTTGAAAACCAATGCCTTTGGAAGATATTTCTTAATTGGTGTATATTAATTGTACGAAGAAATCTTGCTGAAATACTTTACACACTCCCATATTGATCAAGGGCCTGATTAACCTATTTCTGTCTTGCTCCATTTCCATTGCCCTTTATTTTTCAACTGTTTTCTGTGAATATTTTGTGCTATCTTCAAACACAGTCAAAATGTATTAAAGTGCTGTTCACCCACCGTCATTGAAGATTATACAATGTTGAATAAAAAAGCAAAAATATAAATACATGGAGACATATAGTTTTTGTTGATTGGAGGATACAATTGAGCAAAGATATAAATTGTCTCCTCCCCTTTTTTTGGTCATTCATGGGGCTTGAAATCTGGGCCTGGGCACTGTCCCAATGCTCTTCAGCTCAAAGTGAGTTCTCTACATATTGAGCAACTGTGTCACCTCTCTTCTGGTTTTCCGGTGGTTAGTTGGACATAAGAGTCTTACGGACATTCCTGTTCCAGCTGGGTTTGAACCGCAAACTTCAGATCTCAGCCTCCTATGAAGGTAGGATTACAAGCATGAGCCAGCATCGCCCAGCTTCACAGTTTTATTTATGTGTATAGCAATTTCTAAAAACACCTGAACAGCACTCTTTGACTCATTGACAAACGAAAATAAACTGGAATGTAATTCTCAGTCCAATATTAAACTGTAAATGTAAAATTGTTATATTTGTAGAGGAAAGATTATACATCTCAATGGGTCTGTGGGCATGATTAGCTCCACATAAATATTATCAAGGAATATTTAATAAGGGGTAAAACCAAACATTTGTGGAATGACATTCTCTTTAATAAGTGGTGATAGGTTAGACAGTATTGGGGAGAATTAAAAAGTAAACATTGACTTAAACTTAACAGTTTACTCAAATATTAAATTCAAGCAGGATTAAAATGTGGCATATAAAACAAAAAGAGTGATGTAAATGTAAAGCAAAGGAAGATGTCTTGACAATTTTGGAGATGAAGCATTCTGAAATTTGGCATTAAAATCATAGGCAAGGAAAACGATATAGTAGAACTCAATGAAAGTGTAAAAAAATTTGGTCTGTGAAAGCTCATATACAAATAGTGAATAGAATTTGGGAGCAGTAGCTCATTTATCTCATCCTAGCTACTTGGGAGGCTGTGATTTGAGTATTGCTGTTTGAAGCCAGCCCCCACAAATTAAAGTCTCTGAGAATCTTATTGCTGATTAATCAGCAAAAAAGCCAGAAGTGTGACATGACTGAAATGGTAAATTGTTAACAAATTGCAACAAATCTCAGGGACCCTGAGTTCAAGCCCCAAGACCATACATGCATGTTAAAAAGTAATAGTAAAAATTCTAATAGTGATGATGATGATGATGATGATGATGATGATGATGATAATGATGATGAAGTGTACCCATAGTCAAGGATATAATATTTGCAAATCCTATACCTGAAGAATGCTTCAAATCTAGATTTTACATAAAATTCTCAAAACCCAATGTTTAAGAGAACATCAGTTAGATACCAGCAAAATATATCTTGTGAAAAATAAGCACAAGAAATCATCAGTCATCAAATAAATGCATATTAAAACTAAAATGACAACATAAAACATGCATGAGAATTACTTCCCATAATAAAATAATGACCATATTAAATGCTATCAGTAAACAGAGAAAATGGATGCTGGCAGAAATGTCAAGTGGGAAAGCCACTTCTGAAAACATTTTTACAGGTTCCTAGAATATGAAATAAGCAAATACCCACTGCATAGCACAGTAATTGAGCTCTCCAGGCTTTGTCTCATAGAAAAAAAATGTAACATTCACCCAAAGGCCAAAACACAGAGGATTATAGCAGCATTATTTTCTCTAGTCAAAGAAATGGACATCAATTCAGGCTTTCTTCAGGTGAATGGTAAAGGAATTGTGCTACATTCTCTAATAACAGGACCAAAAGGCAACTCGAGGGAATTCAATACAATATTAAGGCATACAATAACTGGGAATAATCTATCATGTATTTGAAGGCAATCTTAAAAGTTTATTTATTGCATGTTCTAGAAGTCAGAGAAAAAAATATATTGGTTGCCAGGATGAAACATGTTTGGGATGGGAGAAAGAGAAGTAGTGGTTTTAATTATAAAAGGGAAATATGAGTCAAACTTATTTTTGGTAAATAAACATATCTCTAAATATTGTATATTCATATAGATTTGATAAAATTATATTGGACTTAATATGTGCACAATTTAATTAAAATAACTGGTCTGCATAAGGTGCTTGTGACATATTAATGTCCTATTTGTGATGTCATACTAGAAATATTGAAATAAATTGGAAAAAGTATTCAAGGGATTTATCTGTGTTCTTATAACATCATAAAGATCCATATTAACCTCATATCAAGAAAACAGAAGTCAATACTGAATGTTTACATTGACAAATAGTGTGGGTCCAAGCTTGAAATGAAATATACCTTGTTAATTAGAAAGCAGAGATTTAGAAGACTGATATCAAGGCCAGTTCTCAAAAACAAAAGTTCATGAGAAACTACAAAAGCAAAGAAAGCTAGATATAGTGTAATTTCTCTGTTTTCTCACGTTTATGGAAGACATAGGTAAGCGATCATTGCTCAAGGGTGGCTTGGCCTGAAAAATAATCTAAAGTGGTTAGAGCCTTAGCAACAAAAATATCTGTCTCATGCTTCCCTTTTATAATTAAACCACTACTTCTCTTTGTCCCAACCTGTTAAAACAGGAGTGTTTATAAACAAAAGCACTGGTCTGAAGCCTCAAAACAAGGACCCAGTCTGTGTGGACCAAACAGTCTCTAACATGAGATTTTATTTAAATTAACAAGCATGATTTTAGATTTTGCAGAGTGGGATGATGCATAATCACAGGTAATATCTGCTATGTCAGGTAATCCAATCTACTCTTTCACTGTTACTCAATAGCCAGGTTTCAACACAAATGACTACAATGAGATTGTACAAATAAGACTACGACTTTTCCCTCTCATGAAACAATATTCTGTCAAATGATTTCTGTCTTCCAGCTGTTCACATATTTCTCACGATCTTTTCTACTACATTGTCTTCATTATTGATGTTCATATTACCTTTTGTTGCTGTCTTGTGTGTATGCCATTTTTAGGGATGGAACTCAATGTTTAATGGTCTTTCTTGAAGTTTTTGCTCATGGCTGATGACATTCTTTTCATGAGCAACATTCTCACCTGCTGCTTCTGGCTGGATAATTGGAGACAAGTTTTCACATTTTTGTCTGTTTGGGCTGACATTGAACTAAAGTATTCAGTTCTTAGCCTCCTGAGTTTCTAAGATTCAACACATGAGTGGCTAACACCAATCTTTGCTTTACTGTTATTTTAATTATGTGGTAGAGGAAAGTGGAAGTTTATTTGTATTAAGTGTGCAATTTTCAAATGCAAGTTTGAATCAAATTGATATAATGTAATTGTTAATCAAATTTAACAGTTAAATCAATAACTATTACACATTCCCACAGAAATATAATTGAAAATAAAAGGCATGATTGTTTTCTTTTTTCTTTCTTTTTTTTTTTAGGTCCAGTCGTGGGGCCTGAACTCTGGGCCTGGGCACTGTCCCTCAGCTCTTCAACTCAAGGCTAACACTCTACCACTTGAGCTACAGTGCAACTTCCGGCTTTTTTCTTTTTGCTTATGTGGTGCTGAGGAATCAAACCCAGGGCCTTAGACATGCAAGGCAAGCACTCTACCACTGAGCCAACTTCCCAGTCCGCAATTGTTTTCTTAAAACAAGTAATAGAACCATGAATTTCTCTCACTTTACAAATCATGTTTTATAAAACTTTAATTAGCAGACTTCTATGACTAAAAGTAAATCTAATAATTGTGTACAACAAGAAGCAAGGCAATTATAGCTAAGAATAAATATTTCATCACAGCCAGAAGATAAGTTTTAGAGCATTCTCACTAAAAAGAAATGTTACATGCAGAAATTAATAGATATGATGTAGATTGATCATTACACAACGTATAAGTTAATGGGATTACTACTTAATACTTAATGAATATGTAAAAATAATTATGTAGGAAGGAGCCAGAGGCTCATGCTTTTAACCCTAGCTACTATGGAGTCTGAGAGCTGAGAATCATGGTTCAAAGTCAGCCTAAGCAGGAAAGTCCCTGACAATCTTATCTCCAATGAGCCAAAAGAAAACTGGCAGTGGCTCAAGTGGTAGAACACTAATCTTGAGCTGAAGAGCTGAGGGACAGTGTCCAGGTCCAGATTTCAAGCCCCACAACTGAAAATAATTAAAAATAAAGAGTTACAAATAAACAATATTTTGACATAAATGTTAAAATATATATTCTAAAAATTTTCAAATCCTCACTAGATATAATAGTTTATATAAATATATGGAAGTGTTTTCTGGTTTTAGTTATTGAATCAATTGTGTAAATCACACATTTCTAATTCAATTCTTATTTATAGGTTTATATACTTATATGACATAAGTGTAATGTGATACGTGATAGGCAGTGCTGTTTTAGGAATCCCCCTTGGCATTCTAACATTAACACTTATCCCCTAAAATCGATATGCCCTCCAACCTTGTAAGAGGTTTCATCTCATTGAAGCAGAAAAGTATAAGCCATAATCATTGTTTGGAACAGCTGTAACATTTTACATGTATTACACTTAGTTGAAGAACCAAAACATTCAAGTCATTTTAACCATGTCAGTAATAGCAAAATATCTTCTGAGCTTTTCAGTTTCTTAAAAGATGAAAATATTTAATTATACATCTATTTATTTCTGCCTAATATCCTATATCTTAGGAAGATTTTTTTGTGTAACCATGTGTTCCTGACTAGAAGACCGGAACAAAGGAAATAATGAAAATAGTGAAGGAAAATACTTGAAAACAATTAAAAAAGCAATCACAGACACTCTTGTTTTCACCAGTTTCAATGAAAATATACGTTAAAGTATGACGTTTTTGTTATCAAAGAACAATAATTAAAATTTAATTAGCAGTGAAGAAGGGAACAGAAAACTATGCTTGAAGACAGCTTGACTTTGAAAAATTCAAAATAAGCATAATGATTTTATCTTGTTTTTCGATGTAATTGCCATAAAAATAGAGAGCAGTACCCAAAGGCAGGAAAACACCTAAGCCAAAGCAGTAAATTTTGTCTATAAAATAATTGTGAGAGTAAAAGAAAAAAAGATGTCTCTGTGGGTATGTCACGTTAAAAATGTTTATACAAGCTATTTATCTTAAAATTAGTCATTTTGCATTATGTTTAGATTCTGATAAAATTTAGACTCTCAACTCAAACAGTGTTAATACAGTTTTATTTCATGTCTCCCAAAAGCAAACAACAAATTACTATTTATTTAAAATTTATTTCTTTTAAATTTCAAAATTATTATTCATTTAACTAACTCTTTTTTTAAAAAGTTGGCCAAGGGAAATGGTTTATTAGATATTTATATTCAGACTCTATAGTAGAAGCCAGAAAGAGAAAAAACATCATGTTTTTATTCTTCATTGAGCCACACTGTTTTATTCACCTATATCTGAAAGAATGAAATTCTTTATTTGAAGCATTTTACTTGATATCCCCAATGTATCATTCTTCCTTTATGAATAGGAGAATTTGGACAAAGGATGAGAATTCATACTAGAAAAAGGAGAAGAGGAAAAGAGAAGGAGAAATCTAGATATTTTGTTCTTCCTCGTCTGATTAACTAGATCTGGAGTGATTAAACCCATCTAGATAAAAAGATAACCTCAAAAGTGATCACATAGAGAATACTTATTTATAAAAAAATTGTAATAATTTCCAACAGGAAATGTTATCTATTGTTGTAGTTCTTGTTTCATATTTATTAAATTCTGGTGGGCTATAGTGAACTATCATAAAGATATACAAGAATGGTAAGAAATTAACATCTTAATATCATATTCTAATATTAGCTTAATTCTTCTTCTTGTTATATGTATGAACTTCCATGTGAGTTTTGTCTCAATTTCACATACTATATTCTTCCAGTATATAAGTTGAAAGAAGACTTCTTCTGGAAATATGCTATTTTTATAACTAAGGGAAACAAGTCAGCTGTTAGACACAGACAGTTATACAGAAATCTTCCCCCAGAAATAGACTTTGACCACTTCTGGTTCATTTTTGTAAGATGAGGTAAGTCACATGACCCATCTTTACATTGCAGAGTAGAGGTAAATCTCACCTACAGGAAGCTGATGCAGGACATAAAGTAATATGCCCATTTATGCAACACTTGAGATAAAGAGGGAAAAAAGAGAACTATAGTACAATCAATCATACTTGCTATCACAAGGCTCTGTAGGAAGGAAGCTATTATGTACCTTTGTTTCTAAAAGTACTGAGATCTTCAAATCATGTATTTTATGCTTGGATGTTACAAGAATTAGAGAACATTTTGATACTGAGACAGCATAAAATCTAAAAGAAAGCTGGAGTAAGCATTTCAGTACTAACTTTGGTTCTCAAGGAAAAGAAACCATTTTATAGACAATACTTTATACTTTCTTACCTAGTATTTTTTCCCAGAAATGGATTTTGATAATATATGTGACTATCCACCAGAATAAATTTCTTTATTTACATGCATCTTGTGCAGACAGTATAGTCAATTATATGTAAGTGCGAGTTTCATCAGTAGCAGTTTTTAAAAATGCAAAAAATGTGGACAGGTGGCCAATATACATATTTTCCACCATCACTTTCTACATCCTCCTTCTTCCTTCCTAGGAATCACTCCCTATCAATAAAAAGGTTTAGATTTGGCTCTTGACCTTGAAAATGGAAGCTGAATGCTATGGATGTCAGAGATGATGGTTAATAGTGTTTTACATAATAATGTCACTTGCCACAGCGGTACGAATCTTGCGGGTCTTAGCACTACTTCCTTAGAGATGTGATAGGAATGTCAACCTTACTTGACCTAGTATTGTTTTCCAATTCCTTTTCTACCACCTGGCCTAAATTATAATACATAGTAATGGAAGGAAAAAGTAATGCTGTCTTAATCAAGTCCCATTGCTACAATGAGATGTACAAGACGTTATGTTGAAAAACGATGTTTACAACTTTGGCAGGCGTGGAGGGAATCAGTGGGCAAGGATGGTAAGGGGAAGGAAGAGGCCACAATGCTTGCTAAGGAATGTACTAATTGCCTTGCTCATGTAATTGTAACCCCTCTGTACGATATTTTCACAATAATAAACTTAATATAAAAAAGAAAGAAAGTCATTTAGCGTTCCGGGAACGTGGCTTAAAGGAACAGTTATTGCTTAGCATGCATGGAACCCTAGGTTCAATTCTTCAGTACCACATAAATAGAAAAAGAAACACTGGAAGTAGAGCTGTGCCTCAAGTGGTAGAGTGCTAGCCTTGAACAAAAATAAAAGAGCTCAGGAACAGTTCCCTGGCCTTGAGTTCAAGCCCCAAGACTGGCAAAAAAGTCATTTAGCTAGTAAATGCAAAATAAAGAACCCATACTTGGAATATATTATTGCTCATTCTAACTGATATCTAACAATAGTCCTTAATTCATTTATTATACTATATTTGAATACTGTTTAAAAAAACAACGTTGTATTAATAGGTTACCACAATTAATGCCAAGAATGTGCTTAGATATCAGGTTAAGATTAAAGCAGGCTTTTGAGTGGTCACTGCTAATCACAATGAGAAGGGTAGTCTAAGTGAGATTTGGAAATCTTTTTGGTAAGTCATGGCATCAAGAAGGCAGAGACTAATTAATAGTTTTGACAGAAGAGAAGGAATAATTGCAGATGGAAGGAATAAATGATAGTAATAACTATGTTATACCACAAACCGTTCTCGGAAACCATTTTTGGTTATTAAAGAGCTAGTTATCAACTAGGCTTATTCCACATTGCCTTTAGCATTTCAGCCACTTAGGCTAATTCCTAATCTCTGTGTGATAAATTGTATATCCTTCTATGCTGTTCTTTCATACCTGATCTCCATTTCTTTCTAAAAATCTCAGTCTTTTATATTTCTCTATGAACAATTTCTGATACTAAGTCGACAAACACAGACAGTAGAGGATGCTAATGTAAAAGTCCCATAAGACATGAGTCATTAATACAACAACATGGAAAAGGAGGATATATTTATTGCTACCTCAATTTTTCTGAAAAGCTGCAATGTCATAATTTGATTCAAATTTCCATTCTTTGTCTACATAGTGTCATTAATTGCACATAAATGCAAGTATAAGACAGATGCTGGGGGCTCACGCCTGTAATCCTTGCTACTCAGAAAGTTGAGACCAGAAGATTGTGATTCAAAGCCAGCCTGGTCAGGAAAGTCCAAGAGACTTTTATCTTTAATTAACCACCAAAAACCCAGAAGTGGTGCTCTACCAAAAGTGGCAGACTGCTCAACTTGATTTGAAGAGCTGAGGGACAGCACCCAGGATCAGAGTTCAAGCCCCACGACCAAAAAAAAGTGCAAATATGACTTTAAGTTTCCTGAAAAGGAACGATGAAGTCAAAAGTAATCTTCCCAAGCAGAAAAAAATAATTCCAAAATGTTTCAGTGCACCTACTTTTGCTGAGTTATTTAAGTTATGGCTTCTTTGCTGGACATATTCTCTTCTTTTAAAAATTGTCAAATATTAGCTTTATAATAAACTTCATCTAATATTTCTTGGTTCAAAAGAGAAGTCCATACTGTTGATGTCACTTAGATTTATAACTCTCAGTTCAAAGCCAACCCAGGCAGGAGAGTCTGTCAAACTCTTATCTGTAATTAAAAACTAAAAATCCAGAAGTGCAGTTTTGGTTCAAGCAGTAGAGTACTAGCTTATTGGGCATGTGGGGAGGAAAGATGACTCTACAGGGAAAGGGTCCACCCTCTGGGTTTAAGCACCAGAACCAGCACAAACTAAACAAACAAACAAGCAAATGCAAAAACCCACATGTTTCTTTGGGACCATCTTTAAAGCACTGGTTTGAGAAGAGTCTCCTTTTGCTGATCATACTCACTGGATACTGCTTTTTTGGAATCCTTATTGCTGTAGCGAACTCATGACCAGACCAAAGAAATGGGTAACTGACTCCTGCATCAGGAGAATAATCTCAGGAGTTAAATATCTGTGCATAAGTCACTTTAAAACTTCCATTATATTAAGTGAAGTAATCCAGGCCCAAAGAAACATAGGTCCCATGGTTTCCCTTATTTGCAATACCTAGTATATGTCTGAGTCAAGCAGAAAAGGTCAGATGAGTTGATGTTAGGGGAATGAACCCAAAGATAAGTATTCAAATGTGTTTTTTTTGTCTTTTTTTTTTCCTTTCATGCAATTATTTCTATCATATTTATAGGATGATTTTTATGTTGCTTTGTATGTCCCTCCCCCACAATATAACCCATATTTTCATCGTTTTTGATGTTGGTATAATTTGTGGAGGAGAAGGTGAAAAAATCATTTAACTAGGGATACAGGCGGACCAATTGCAACAATGAGATGTACAAGTTGTTATGCCGAAAAACAAACTGAACAACTTTGGTGTGGGTGGGAGGAAGATCGGGTAGGGGGAGAGGAGGAGTATGGGAAGGGAAGGGAAGGGGAAACAACGAGGAGGCAACAATGCTTGATATGAAATGTACTCATTATCTTGCCATTGTAATTGTAACTCTTTTGTACGGTATTCTCAAAATTAAAAAAATTTAAAAATTAAAAAAATTTAAAAAATTAAAAAATAAAACCTCCAGGTCTTTGTTTCTTTGCATTAGAACACTTTTAAAACAAAGTTATTTCCTTTTATTCTATGCTGGCCTTCAAGTGGCATATTGTTACCTTTTGTAATACTCTGAACTAGAAGTTTACAGGCAAGTTTTGTATAAGTAATGGACACACTCGAAAAAGTCAAGGACAGAGTTTCCTTCAGACCTTAGATTCTTTTAATGTAACATAAAAAGGACAGCACAGATTAACTTGAACTTTGTCATTTCTCTGTGTTCAATTTCTCTTTGGGGATCAATTCCCACTTGCAGTAACAGTTCCTTCCACTCACTTCCAGTAACAATCTATGGTGCTGCTCCAGATAAAATGAATGTTTTCTGGCTTCATTGAAATAGCACAAGTATATCTTTGGACATGAGGCAGCATATGTTTCAGATATAACTTTGTAACGAGAAAATATGGGATTTAAATGGCTTATAAAACATTATCCATGTACACATGGCCATATAAGATGATGTTAAGTGAAATGGACCCCAAGATAGGGACACAACTTGCTTCTTCTTTCTTGCTATTGATTTTAATGTATCTAACATGTAGTATGTAAGTTGTTTTTGTTTCTCCTCTATTTTCATCCTTCATAGGATAACCCCTGTTTTTACTATATTTGTTGTCAGCAACCTGCATATTGCATATAAATTTTTCTAATGTGGGGAGGGGAAGGGAAATAAAAAAATGCTGAATCCAGAAATGGAGAAGGAGAGACTGACCAGAACACATTTGCATTTCTCTCAATGTGCAATGAATGGCAGGGGAGTACTTAAGAAGCTCCCCATGTTTTCAGTTAGCTAGTACCACCTAAATTCCAGCACTAATCTTGATAAACTGATACAGAAGTTAGCTTGTTGTACCAGATTCACAGCTAGAGAGGTAGATGAGAAAGTGGAAGGGCTTGGTGTGAAAGCCACAGGTTGATATGAAGCAGAATTCAAAGGATGCGGAGATGAAGTGAGCTACGTGGAAGGGAAAGAGAGGCAGCTGAAGAAGAAGAGCACCTAGAGAGAGAAGATAGAGCACGTTTGAGGCCACCTGGACATCAAGGTAACCCATCTGAGGTACAACAGTCTGGTTGTGCAGAGCCACAGAGAGAAGTTGCAAGAACATCAGCAAGTGCTCTTGCCCATTTCTAGGGAGCTCCCAGAATGACAGGGCAAGAATTGGTAGCTTCCCAGAGCACTGCTGCTGAGCACATCTCAGATCCCTTGCTACCATGATAATTGACATTGGAGAGCAGCAGCAAGAGTTCCATGAGGTGATTGCAACTCACTATGTGTAGACTGTTCTGCAGCATTGTGGAGTGTGGTCTCTCAGGATGCTTAGGGCAAAGAACCTATAGCTGGTGTCAGAGAATGCAATCTACTTGGAGTAGACATTGATAGATGGCACGTGCCTGAACACAACAAGCTGATAATGAGCTGCTAGAGGTAGTTTCCCTAAAGATCTAACAGCCAAAACTGGACAGGCAAACCCAGAGCTCTGCATCACATCAGGCCACCATGCCAATTGCTTCTACCATAGTACTGGCTACCCAGTTTGCACACCCATGACCTTGTTACCCTGATTGTGCCCCCAATCCCTCACAAATTTTACTGTTTCACTTTGTCTATGCTTCCTTGTCCCTGCTAAACAGTTCTGGATACCTGTGTTAACCACCCCAACGCTTGCAAAGCTGTTGCAGCTAACCAATTTCCTGACACTGGAACTCAGCAATTACTGTCACAGTTAACCTTTACCTTGTATCCTAGTCTCTACTACTCTTTTTTCTACCCATAATTCATAACATCGTGGTTCCAACCACCTGAACCCTGACATCCCTGTCTCCCCTGTCTCTGATACCCCATTCCCAAACAAAGCAAGGGAAGAATGGGCACAGAAAGTTGACTTGGATACTCCTCTTGCAGGCATATTGGGACAAGTTATTCCTCAGGTATTTAACGTGAGGGACTAACTTATGGTGGAAAGAAAACAGCTTAGTCAAAGTTGACTAAAATCCAAGAATATGGCTTATAACTTATTGCTAGGGAAAGAAGGCCCTGCAGTGAAAGTTAATGAGAAAGAAAATTTTACAAATAGTATTGGGAACGATGCAAAAGGTTGAGGTTAGTCTCTTCTACAAGTGGTCTGAATTATTTTATGACATATGATATGTAACTACATTGCATTTTAAAAATTATATGAAGATGCACATCTATGTGGTATTAATATTAATTGATGGAATAGTTACATAGGATCACGTTAATGATATTCAATAGTTTATGCTCTATGATATGCCCATGGGTCTGCCTTTGGAAATATGTATTGAGCTCTTTAACAACAAATGGTATTTCATTGTCAAATACTACAAGGAGATAATTCGTGCTAGTACCAAAATGAAAGTGGGAACAAGAAAACTGAATAAAGCTAAAAGTTTGAAGTGAGGGGGTCAGTGGTAAGGGGTATGATAAAAGAGAAATTCTTCACCATGGAATCTTGGAAGAATGCAATGTGTTTTATTGAATTACTAACTTTTATAACATTCTTAGAAAGCAAAACATTGTTTTTTATTCTTGCTATTTGGAACCTCTTTAATGAATAGTTTAAAAAATTATCAATACGACTTTGAAAATTCAATGATGTGAATTATCAGATTAACATTATACTCAAAATTGCCTTGAGATACAGGCAGGCTGCATTCCTTTTCTATTAAATTAATGGAATGAGTTTCCTTTTGAATGGTTGGACAGTCTATGACACTTGTTCCAAAACAAGAAAATATACTGGAGAGAAATAAAAGAGGAGTAGCTCCAGGAAGATGGCAGAGGAGAACCTGGAGGCTAAACAAGCTATCACCTAGAAAGCAGTTTTAGTGTTCCAGTGTACAGTCCTAGGCGGGAGAATTACACCAAGTGTGCCTTCTGAGTACAGAGAGTTTTGCCAGAAAGGGAAAATCCTGGCAAGGAAACAGATCTGAGCACTTGCCTGTAGCTGTGGCTGTGGTGGCAGTGGCGGTAGCAGTGGCCATTGCTGGCATACCTACTAAACAGAGAGTCCTGGACAAATGTGCCAGACACAGCGAATGATCAGATTCTACCCAACACCAGCAAGAGCTGACAAGGAGCAGGTATCTTCATCCTGCAGATCACAGACCAGAGACGACCCAGGAACAAAGACACTGGCATGAGTAGAATCCTTACATAATAACACCTTCTCAGGGAGCAGAGGAGGCAAGGTCACCCTCCCCCCTCCCTCTCCCCACTGTGCCACTCCCTGAGATCTCCATCTTTCATACTGGCAAAGGTATGGTTGAGAATATAGCTCCAACCCAGGACTTGGAGGAAAAAAAAGAGTCATTTAGCAGGTCACAGGAACCTGACCTGACCTGACATGCTCAGCTCCACCCAGGAGAAAGTCACCCAATCCAGGCAGTGAAAACTCAGTCCACAGAGGAATGTCTTTCTTCACTGGGTAAACAGAGCCAGAGGCTTCCCCTCCCTATAGCAGCCTAGACAATCAATTGAAATACAGTTAACATAAACCCTGAGAATGGCTCCATGCTGGGCTCTGTGAGTGTCTCACTAGGTAGCCCCTCAGGGAAAAGCTACTGTTTGCTGAAAGGCCTCAACTCCACCCAGAACCTAGCCTTATCACAGCATCTACAAACAAGAGGAAACAGCCAACTCCCTCTTTTGTGAGAAACAAAGCAGAATTACCTCCCACTGAACTAGCCTGGAAGGAGGATCACAAAATTCTGGGTAAAGCAGAGCATTTTTCTGCCTGCCAAACAAACTAACTTAAGAAACCAATGAAGCAACAGGAAAACCAAACACCACAAGCATACCAGAGACTCCACCAAGAGACTAGTTATGGACACAAGGGAGATGCAGGATCTTCCCATAGAACACCCCCCCCCACAGAACACTTTCTTTGTACCTTTTTATTAACTTGTAATTTTTTTTAAAAAATTGTTTTCTATTAATCTTGTTTTTCCTGTTATTATTTTTATTTTAAGTGTATATGTGTGGGCACTTTTGTATTTTTATTTTATCTCTACTGAAATTTTAATCCTTTTTCTTTCTTCCTTTCTCATTCTTTTCACTTTTTCTTCTCTTGATTCTTTTTTGGGTGACTTAATTGCTGTTCTGCTCATCCTCAGATATACCCTTCATTAATTATTAGACCTTATTCCACATCGTTTACACACTTAATCCAGAAATTTATCACTTATTTCAAAAACTCTCAGGCTTAAATTCCTTAATAACGGTATTATCCTTAATAATGGTATTATCTCATAATACCTATATAATATTATAACAATTTTTATTTTTTATTTTTATTGTAAGTATTTTTAGTTCTTCATATCTCCTTTCTACTCCTCCCCTCCTCTCATCCTATTCCCATTCTTCTCTCAATATTTCTTCTTTAAACTTGCATCATTTTTGTGTTTCAATTTTTAAATTTAAAATTTTGTTTTTCCATTTTTTCTTGCCTCTTTTATTTTCTCTTCTCTTTCTCCTATTATTTTGTCCAATCCATTTTCCTCTTTGAGATTAGGACTTGGTTAATTTCACTCTCCTTTTACCTTTCCACAGTGCTCTAATCCTATTTTTTCCCACTTTTCTCCCTAAAAATAATAATTTCTGGTTTGCCAAATTCTACTTTGCTGTTCTTAGCCCATTATTACATTGTTGTTTTACATTGAACAGATTGCATCTGTTGAAATAGATTGTATCTGTCCACTTTTGATTTGCAACTACAGGACTTTGGTGGATGCTTGCCTTAAAATAGTGTTCTAGCACAAAACTGGTGTTACTTTCATACCAAATAGAGGCATTCGTGGAATCCATTAAAAGAAAGCTGAAAAAATCAGGGAGACCGAAAGGGAATGTTGAATGGAGCCCAACAGAAGGAATGGGAGTCCAAGGAAACCATAACCAATCAACTAAATGATTTGAGAATAAGCCCTGAACATGAAATGAAGGAAGTAAGCAAGTTCAAACAAGATCTAAAACAAAGCTCCAACAAAGAATTTGAAGCCATCAAAGCCGACTAATTAGAAGGAAAAGAAATAAATAAAACAAAGTAGAAATTCTTGACAGTAGGTTAGACCATGCAGAAGACTGAAACTCGGGGATTGAAGACAGCCTATATATTATAGAGGAAGAACATACAACTATCTATGAAAAAATCCAAGAAATATGATAGATCTATTCAACATTTGGAAGACACCATCAGAAAGCCTAATCTGAGGATAATAGGTGCAGAGGAGCACCTAGAAACAGAAGGTCTAGGAAATTTGATTCACAGGATCCTAGCAGAAAACTTCCCAAACATGCAAAAAGATAGGCCTATTCAGATACAAGAAGCTTTTAGAACCCCAAATAGACCAGACCAGAACAAGACATCACAACTCCACATTATAATGTCCACAGGATCAAGTCAGAATAAGGAAAAGATCCTTAAAGTTGTCAAGGAGAAAAGATCAATCACCTATAAGTGAAACCAATTAGAATCACCTCAGATTTCTCAGCAGAGACAATTAAAGCAAGAAGAGCCTGGAATGATGTAGGCCATGCCCTAAAGACAAAGAACTATCAATCAAGAATACTGTACCCAGCTATAATCTCCTTCATGCCTGAAGGACAAATAAAAATTTTCCATACCAAAGAAAAAGTGAAACAATATATCTCTACCAATCCAGCCCTACAAAAGTTACTTAAAGATGTCCTACACAGAGAAAACCAACGAGACCACAATAAAGGCTAAGAAACTGCACCCAAATTGAGAATCCAAGAACCATAGGAAGAACCCAGTGGGCGCAGCCCCCAAGAAGGTGCATAAAATGGCAAGAACTACCAAATATCTCTCAGTACTATCTCCCAACATTAACAAACTTAACAATACAATTAAGCAACATAGACTGTTTAGTTGGATTAAAAAAAATCCTTCTGTCTGCTGCATTCTGGAGTCACAACTTGCTCATAAAAACAAACACATGTTTAGAGTGAAAGGCTGGAACAAAATCTAAGAAGCAAACGGCCTCATAAACAGGAAGGAGTTGGAATCCTAATATCAGATAAAATATATTTCAAATTAAAATTCGTGAGAAGAGATAAAGAAAGTTACTATATACTTATTAAGGGATCTCTCCTTCAGGAGGATATTACAATTCTAAATATCTATTCCCCACAGGAGCACCCAAATTTATCCAAGAAACTGTACTTTTTCTCATATCTCCCATAGATCCAAAGACATTAATTGTTGGGAAATTTAACACCCACTCTCCCCACTAGATATATCAACTTGGCAAAAAATCAACAGAGAAACCATGGATATAAAAATAACTGCATAGATCACCTAGATTTAACAGACATCTACCGAATATTTCACCCAGCAGCATCAGAATACACGTTTTTCTCAGCAGCACAGGGAACTTTTTCTAAAATAGACCACATTTAGGTCACAAAGCAAACTTGCCCAAATACAAAAACATTGAAGTTATACCTTGCATTCTCTCAGACCACAAGGGAATAAAATTAGAACTCAACATCAAAAGCCACCAATGAAAGTCCACATAGAGGCTGAACAACACACTGTTGAATAACCAGTGGGTCATGGAAGAGATCAGAAACGAACTTCAAATGTTTATAATATTCGACAAAAATGAACACTCACAATACCAGCTCCTCTGGGACATAGCAAATTCAGTACTCAGAGGCATCAACAAATTGGAGTGATCCGAAACCAACAATTTACTGAGACATCAGAGCCTCCTTGAAAAAGAGCAGCAAGATAAACCCCAATCCAGTACATGGAAAGAAATAACTAAAATTAAATCAAAATTAAATGAATTAGAATTTTAAAAGCATAGAAAGAATCAACAAAACAGAGTTGGTTCTTTGAAAAATTAACAAATTGACAGACCCTTAACAAATCTTATTAGAAGAACAAGAGAACACACTCAAATAAATAAACTCAGAGATGAGAATGGAAACTTCACCACAGAAACAACCAAGATTCAGTATATTATTAGGAATACTTCTCAAACATTTAGGCTAATAAGTTTGAGAACTTGTTAGAAATGTACTGTTTCTTAGTAAATATAGACATGCCGAAACTAAACCAAGGTGAGTTAAACCAACTTAACTGGCCCATATTAAGCAATGAAATAGAAATAGCAATAAGAGACCACCCATCTAAGAAAAGCCCGGGACCAGATAGTTTTACAGCAGAAATCTACAAGACCTTTACAGCAGAGCTCACATCAATACTACTTCAAGTCTTCAATGAAATTGAAAGAGAAAGTTCACTACCGAACTCATTCTATGAAACCATCAAAACCTCATCCCCAAACTATGCAGGGACTCATCAAAAAAAGAGAACTATAGATCCATTTCTTTGATGAAGATTGATGCAAAACTTCTCAACAAAATTTTGGTGAATCGACTTTCACAATTCATCCAAAAAATCATACATCATGATCAAACAGGATTAATTTCAGGGATGTAAAGCTGCTTCAATATACACAAACCAATTAATACAATAAATCACATCAACAAGAGCAAGCATAAGAACCACATGGTTACCTCAATAGATGCAGAAAAAGGATTTGACAAGATCGAACACCCCTTTATGATGAAGATTCTGGAAAAATTAGGAATTCAGGGAACATTCCTCAATACAATAAAGGATGCATATGACAAACCTACTTCTAGCATTTTACTTAATGGTGAAAAAATAAAGGTATTTCCTCTTAACTAAGGAATGAGATAAAGATGTCCACTCACTCCACTTCCCTTTAAACTAGGATTAGAATGCCTAGCTACAGCAATAAGATAAGATTCAAATATAAAAGGGAATCCAAATAGGGAAAGAAGAAGCTCTACCTCTTTGCAGATGACATGAACTTGGATTTAAAGAATCCCACGGACTCCACTCCCAAATTATTCAAGCTGATTCAAAACTTTGACAAAGTAACAGGGTATAAATTAACCCTCAAAAAACAATGGCTTTTCTGTATGCCAACAATGAGAAAAGTATGACTGAAATCAGGAAAGCAACTCCATTCGTAATAGCCCAACAAAAAATAAAATACCTACTACTTAACAAAGAAAAAAAGACCTCAATGATGAAAACTTTAAAAACCTGAAAAAGGAAATCAAAACCAAACTTAGAAAGTGGAAAGATCAACATCGTGAAAATCGCAATACTTCCCAATGCTATCTACAAATTCAATATGAAACCTATCAATATTCCAGCCTCATTCTTTTAATAAAAAGAAGAGGTAATCCAAAAATTCATATGGAAAAATAAAATACCCCGAATAGCAAAAACGATATTTAACGGAAACAACATTGCTGGAGGAATATCAATACCAAATTTCAAACTCTTCTACAAAGCCATAGTAATTAAAACAGCTTGATACTGTCTCAAGAACAGCCCATAGGACCAATGGACTAGACAAGGAAACCCAGAAATGAAACTATAGACCTATAGACATCTAATGTTTGATAAGAGAGCTAAAAAATTAGAATGGAAGAGACAATCTCTTCAGTAAATGGTGTTGGCAAAATTGGTTAACTACTTGTAGAAAACTAAAGTTAGATCTTTATATATCATCCTGCACCAGAATGAACCCCAAATGGGTCAAAGACCTCGGAGTCAAACAGACACTCTGAAAACATTAAAGAATGGAATAGGAGAAACAGTAGGTCTCCTTTTCACAGGCTGAAATTTTCTTACTAGAGACCCAGAATTACAACAAACCAAAGAAAAGTTGGACAAATGGGATTGCATGAAATTGCAGAGCTTCTGCATGGCAAAGGACATAGCTAGCAAAATCAATTGAAAGCCCATTGATTGGGAGAAGCTCTTCACTACCGTACAACAGACAAGGGTCTCATATCTAAAATATACCTGGAACTCAAAAAAATTAAGTTCCTCAACAACAAATCCTCAAAGAAACAACTGCCAAATAAATAAGTGGGATAAAGACTTAAATAGAAACTCCTCTGAAGATGAAAGAAGGATGGCCAATATACACATGAAGAAATGCTCAACCTCCCTAGTCATAACAGAAATGCAAATCAAAACAACATTGAGATAGCACATCACCCCAGTTAGAATGGGTATAATGAAGAACTCTAATAACAACAGATGCTAGAGGGGATGTGGGCATAAGGGAAATTTATTGCATTGTTTGTGGGCATGTAAACTTGTTCAACCACTTTGGAAAGTAGTATGGAGGTTCCTCAAAAGATTATACATAGAGCTCCCCTATGATCCAGCAATCCGACTTTTGGGCATTTACCCAAATGGTCACAAACAAGACCGTATTAAAGCTACCAGCACAATTATGTTTATTGAACCATTATTTACCATAGCTAACATATGGAACCAACCCAGATGTCCCTCAGTAGATGCATGGATCAATAAAATGTGGTATATATATGTACACAATGGAATTCTATGCCTCTATCTGAAAGAATGACATTGCCCGATTTGTTAGGAAATGGAAAGACTTGGAAAAATTTATATTAAGAGAATAAACCAGTCCCAATGAAACATAGGTCCCATGGTTTCCTTTATTTGCAATAACCAGTATATTTCTGAGATAAGCAGAAAACATCAGACAAGTTGATATTGAGTGAAATGAACCACAAGATAAGGATTCAATTTTTTTTCTTGCAATTGTTTCTAACATATTTATAAGATGATTTCTATATTGCTTTGTATGTCCCTCCCCCACAGTAAAGCCCCTGCTTTCACGGTATTTGATGTTGGTATAATTTGTGGAGGGGAAGGGAAAAAACTGATCTTTTAACTCGGGATACAGGTAGACCCATTGCAACAATGAGATATACAAGTCCTTAGGTCGAAAAACGAACTTTACAGCTTTGATGGGGGGTGGAGGGAGGATCGGATGGGGAGAGGGGGATAGTATGGAAAGGGATGGGAAGGGAAAACACAGAGGCGGCAACAATGCTTGATAAGAAATGTACTCGTTATCTTGCCCATGTAATTGTAACTCGTCCGTTGGTATTCTCACTATAAAAAATAAACAAATAAAAAATAAAAGAAAAACGAACTTTACAACTTGGCCGGCGAGGGTGGGGGACGGGCAAAAGGGTGTCTGGAGAACAATGGGGGGGGGTAGGGGCAGATGAGAACAGATGGGAAGGGGAAACAAATGAGGAGGCAACAATGCTTGATGAGTAATGTACTCATTATCTTGCCCATGTAATTGTTACCCATCTGCATGGTATTTTCACAAATAAATAGATAAATAAATAAATAAATAAATACGAAGGAGACTCAAGGCTGCTGAAATGAGCATATTTCCCATTTGGACTTTAATGGGATTTTTCTACAAACAACAAGATTTTCATCTTAACATAATAATTTCAAAATGTATTGCTACAGAATAGATTGTAAATGTAATATTTAATACTATTGGAATACTTGAAGACAGAAAACTGCAATATTCCAATAAATACATAGAAGAAATATAATTTAAAAATTCACTGATCAAAGCAAACCCTGGCGGGAATATCTGAAAGACGCTTATCTGAAAACAGAAATTGGCACTGTGGCTCAAGTGGTAGAGGGCTCCACTTGAGCTGAAGAACTCAGGAATATGTTAACAACCTGAGATTAAACCACAGGACTGACAAAAATACAATTTAAAGAATTGAAGCATTAAGGCTGGGAAGGAGACTCAGTGGTAGAGTGCTTGTCCTGAATGCATGAGGTTCTGGGTTCAATTCCTCAGCACCACATAAGCAGAAAAATGTGGAAATGGCTCTGTGGCTCAAGTGGTAGAACACTAGCCTTGAGCTGAAAAGCTCATCAGGTACAGCAACCAGACCCAGAGTTGAGGCCCTCCTACCACCACCACCAACAACAACAAATTAAAGCATCAAACAACCTGAAGTTGTTATACAGAATAATGAGTGTGGCATTACCAGTTTAAACGACTTATTGACTTTAAACCTAGTTTAAAAGGGGAGGTAGTGGGCAATTTGTGTGTTTGCCAAAACCTGCAAAATTATTTTGTACTTTACCAAGGAGGAAGAAAGGAGGGAATGGGGGGAGGAGGGAAGGTGTTTGGTGACCTTGCCTTTTGGTTCAG
Source organism: Dipodomys spectabilis (assembly GCF_019054845.1). Lineage (NCBI taxonomy): Eukaryota > Metazoa > Chordata > Mammalia > Rodentia > Heteromyidae > Dipodomys > Dipodomys spectabilis. The sequence continues at coordinate 1,814 of NW_024872394.1, read as the reverse complement.
TGATTATTTTCTGGAGTCGAATTCAGAGAAATTCGGCTTGCAATCCTAGTTGCATGGGGGGAGGGGGGGGATGAAGAAGCAATGCCCTGGAAGTGGTTTTGTCCTGTACTTGGCCTAGTTCCAACTATCACTGGATAATCCAAGTCCCACTTCAGGACCAAGAAACCTTGAAGAATACTGATCCACTAGGCAGATGGCCCTAACCACAGCCAGAAAAGGCAAAAAAATGCAATGCCGAGTGCAGCACTGGAAATCTATACCAGGAAGAGAGTTTTATATTTTTTATTGTAAAAATACGATACAGAGGGTTTACAGTTACATAAGTAGGGTAATGAGTACATTTCCTATTGAGCATTGTTTTTCCTATTGACCTTTGTTTTTCCCCTACTCTCCAACTCTTCCCTCCTTGACCATTACCCGACATTGTAAATTCATTTTCGACACAGTGTCCTCTACATCTCATCATCCCAATGGGTCAACCTGCATCCCCATTTCAGCATTCTTCTATAACCTTTCCACTCCCCAAATTACAAAAATGTATATAAAAATGCAGAATACTGGAATCAAATACAATGAAAACAGGGATTATACCATGGGAGGATGAACTTACAAAAGAATCACATAGCGCATTATAAGTATATTAAAAACAAAAACAAGAAAGAAAAAATCACTTGTGTGTCTGACTTGGAGTACCTTTCACTTAATGTCATCTTATATGGTTATACGTCCATAGCCTTTGATCTTCTCTGCTTGTCCTAGACATGCACTAGTCCTTGCAAACAAGGGAAACCATGGGACGTATGTTTCTTTGGGCCTGGCTTACTACACTTAATATAATATTTACCAAGTCTTTCCATTTCCTAAAAATTGTGACAACCTCATTCTTTCTAATGGAGGCATAGAATACCAGTGTGTGTGTGTGTGTGTGTGTGTGTGTGTGTGTATCACATTTTCTTGATCCATTCATGAACTGAGGAGCATTGAGGTTGGTTCCATAAACATGGTTGCACAGGCAACTTTGGTATGACTTTGTTTGTGATCATTTGGGTAAATGCCTAAATGCCCATAAGTGGGATTGCTGGGACATAGGGGAACTTTACATGGAGTCTTTTGAAGAACTTCCATACTGCTTTCCAAAGTGGTTAAATAAGTTTACACTCCCACCATCAATGAAATAGGGTTCCGTTTTAGCCACATCCCCTCCAACATGTTGTTATTAAATTTCTTGATTAGGAGCCGGGAAGGTGACTCAGTAGTAGAGTGTTTTGCCTTGTATGCATGAGGCCCTGGGTTCGATTCCTCAGCACCACATAAACAAAAAAAAATTTCTTGATTATAGCCATTCTAACTAGAGTAATGTACAATCGCAATGTTCTCTTGATTTGCATTTCTTTTGTGGCTAGAATAGTTGAGCATTTCTTCATGTATCTAATGGCCATTTTTATTTCCTCTTCAGAGAAGTCTCTCTTTAAGTTTTTAGCCCACTTAATTATCGAGCAGTTGTTTCTCTGAGGATTTGCTGTTGGGGGATTTAATTTTTTGAGTCCTAAGTACATTTTAGATATAAGACCTTGTCTGTTTTATAACTCGTGAAGATCTTCTCCCAGAACGTGTACTTTCTATTGATATTGCTAGTTATGACCTTTGTCTTGCAGAAGCTCTCATGTTTCATGCAATCCGATTTGTCCAACCTTTCTTTGATTTCTTTTTTTTTGACTATTGTAATATGTTTATTACATACAGACTGTATCATCATCCTGTAATAGTAAATTACTTGTTTCATAAAGAGATGAATTAAGGAATGAATTTCTTAA
>NW_024872393.1:0-29390 GCF_019054845.1 Dipodomys spectabilis | reverse complement strand
TTTGAATTCCTTTTTCAAGTTTTTAAGGTTTTCATCATAGAGGTCCTTCACTTCTTTGGTTAGGTTAATTCCTAGATATTTTATTTTTTGTGGGCTATTACGAATGGAATTGCTTTCCTAATTTCAGCCACACTTTTCTCATTGTTGGCATACAGAAATGCCTTTGATTTTTGAGATTTAAATTTATACTCTGCTACTTCGCCAAAGTTTTGAGTAATTTGGGAGTGGATTCTGTGTGATTCTTTAAATAAAAGATCATGTCAACTGCAAAGAAGGAGAGTTTAAATTCTTTCCCTACTTGGATCCCCATTATGTTTGCATCTTGTCTTATTACTATATCTAGGCATTCAAATACTAGATTGAATAGCAGTAGAGAGACTGGACATCCTTGTCTCATTCTTGAGTTAAGAGGAAATGGCTTTAGTTTTTCAGCATTATGTATATTGCTGGCTGTAGGTTTGTCATATACAGCCTTTATTGTATTGAGGAAGGTTTCATGGATTCCTAATTTTTCCAGAACCTTCATCATAATGGGAAGTTGGATTTTGTTAAATAATTTTTCTGCATCTATTGAAATAACCATGTGGTTCTTATCCTTGCTCTTGTTGATGTGATTAATTATATTAAATGACTTGCCCATATTGAACCAGCTTTGCTTCCCTGAAATGAATCCTGTTTGATCATCATGTATGATTTTTGGATGAACTTTTGAAGTCGATTGGCCAAAATTTTTTGACAAGTTTTGCATCAATGATCATCAAAGTAATGGGTCTATAGTTCTCTTTCTTTGATGAGTCCCTGCCTGGTTTTGGGATGAGGGTTATGATGGCTTCATAGAATGAATTCGGTAGTGAACTTTCTCTTTCAATTTCATTGAAGAGTTGGAAGTGTATTGGTGTGAGCTCTGCTTTGAAGGCCTTGTAGAATTCTGCTGTTAAACCATCTGGTCCTTGGTTTTTCATAGATGGGAGTCTCTTATTGATGTTTCTATTTCAATACTTGATATGGTCCTGTTAGATGATTTATCTCATCTTGTGTTAGTTTCAGCATGTCAATATTTGTTAGGAAAAGGTCCGTTTCTGTCATGTTCTCAAACTTCTTAGCATAAGATTTTGAGAAGTATTCCCTTATAATGTTCTGAGTCTTGGTTGTTTGTGGAGTAATGTTTCCATTCTCATCTCTAAGTTTATTTATTTGGGTGTGTTCTCTTCTTTTTCTGATAATATTTGCTAAGGGTCTGTCAATTTTGTTTTTTTCGAAGAACCAACTCATTGTTTGATTGATTCTTTCTATAGTTTTTTTGGATTCTAATTCATTTAATTCTGATTTAATTTTAATTATTTCTTTCAATCTACTGGTTTGGGATTTATATTGCTGCTCGTTTTCAAGGATGCTCAGATGCCTCATTAGTTTGTTGGTTTCAGATCTCACCAATTTGTTCATGTAGGAACTCAGAGCTATAAACTTGCCCCTGAGTACTGCTTTGTTGTGTCCCAGAGGAGCTGGTAGTTTGTGTGTTCATTTTTGTTGAATATCATGAACATTTGAATTTCCTTTCTAGTCTCTTCCATGACCCACTCGTGATTCAGCAGTGTGTTGTTCAGCCTCAATGTGTTACAGGAATTTCTTTGGTGGCTTTTGATGTTGAGTTCTAATTTTACTCCCTTGTGGTCTGAGAGAATGTAAGGTATAAATTCAATGTTTCTTAATTTGGACAAGTTTTCTTTGTGTCCTTCAATGTGGTATATTTTGGAAAATGTTCCATGTGCTACTGAGAAAAACGTGTATTCTGAAGCTGTTGGGTGAGATATTCAGTAGATGTCTGTTAAATCTAGTGGATCTATGCAGTTGTTTATATCTTCGGTTTCTCTGTTGAGATTTTGCCGAGTTGATCTATCTAGTGGGAAAGTGATGTGTTAAAGTCCCCAACAATTAATGTCTTTGGATCTATGTGGTATTTGAGGGAAAGTAATACTTCTTGGATAAATTTGGGTGCTCCGTTGTTTGGCGAATAGACGTTTAGAATTTTAATATCCTCCTGAAGGAAAGATCCATTAATTAATATGTAGAGACCTTCTTTATCTCTTCTTACTAATTTTAATATGAAATCTATTTCATCTGATATTAGGATTACAACTCCAGCTTTTTTATGGAGGCCATTTGCTTGGTACATTTTGTTCTAACCTTTCACATTGAAAATGTGTTTGTTTTTATGGGCAAGATTTCTGAAGGCAGCAGATAGAAGGATCTTTTTAATCCAGCTAGACAGTGTATGTCGCTAATTGGAGAGTTAAGTCCATTAATGTTAAGAGATAGGACAGAGTGGTACTTAGGAGTTTCTGCCATTTTATCCACTTTCTTGGGGGCTGCGGCAACTAGGTTCTTCCTATGGCTCTTGGATTCTCAGTTTGGGGGCAGTTTCTTGGCCTCTATTGTGGTCTTGTTGGTTTTCTATGTGTAGGACATCTTTAAGAATCTTTTGTAGGGCTGGTTAGGTAGAGATATATTGTTTCAATTTTTCATTGCTATGGAAGTTATTTAGTTGCCCTTCGGTTATGAAGGAGAATGCAGCTGGGTACAGTACTTTTGGTTCATTGTTGTTTGTCTTTAGGGCATGGCATACATCATTCCAGGCTTTTCTTGCTTTGATTGTCTCTGCTGAGATATCTGAGGTGATTCTAATTGGTTTCCCTTTATAGGTGATTGATCTTTTCTCCTTGACAGATTTAAGGATGTTTTCATTGGTCTGAATTGATCCTGTGCGGATTATAATGTGACAATAGGATGTCCTATTCTGGTCTGGCCTATTTGGAGTTCTAAAAGCTTGTTGTATTTGAATAGGCCTATCTTTTTTGCATGTTTGGGAAGTTCTCTGCTAGGATGCTGTGAAACAAATTTCCTAGACCATTAACTTCTGTCTCTAGGTGCTCCTCTGCACCCATTATCCTGAGATTAGGCCTTCTGATGGTGTTTTCAAAATGTTGAATAGATCTATCATATTTCTTGGATTTTTCATGGATGGTTGTATGTGCTTTCTCTATAATATCTAGGCTGTCTTCAATCCCCGAGATTCAATCTTCTGCATGGTCTAACCTACTGTCAAGACTTTCTACTTTGTTTTTTATTTCTTTTCCTTCTAATTGGTTGGCTTTGATGGCTTCAAATTCTTTGTTGGAGCTTTGTTTTAGATCTTGTATGAACTTCTTTACTTCCTTAATTTGGTGTTCAGTTTTTATTATCAAATCACCTAGTTGATTGGTTGTGGTTTCCATGGACTCCCATTCCTTCTGTTGCTTTGCATTCAGCATTCTCTTTGTGGACTCCCTGAGTTCTTTCAGCTCTCTGTTTATGGATTCCATGATTGCCTTTTTGTATTCTCATCCTGCTCTCTCAATTTCTGAATTACTCTTTGATTAGATTCCTCACGTTCATGTGATTCCTGTTGGTCTCTTTGAGTATTTTTAGCCTGCTCACGCCATTCCTGACTTTCACTTTGTCTGTCCTAGGCCAGTTCCCCCAAATCCTGTCTATCTCTTTGACTGGTCTCAGCCTGCTCATGCCATTTCTTTATTTCTCTTTGAGTGTTCTCTAGCTGCTCACGCAATTCTTGTATCAATCTTTGAGTAGCTTTCTCACGCTCATGATATTCCTGTATTGACCTTTGGTTTGTCTTCTCTCTCTCCCTATCACGTTCATACAGTGTCCTTTTTAGGTTTTCAATCTTTTCATTTACCATGTTTTCCAGTAGTGACTGTAGAGCTTTTTGGGAACTCTTCAGTGGATTATTCATTATCTGTTCTGTCCCCTGAGTATCATGAGTGGGTTTGGATACTAGAACTTGCCATTTGTCTTGTATTTTTCTGGCTTGCCCTCCACATTTGGGATGAAATTAACACCAGTTTTGTGCTAGAACACTATCTTAAGTTAAGCATCAAACAAAGTCTGTAGTTGCATCGTAAAAGTCTGAAGATACACTTTAGTTCAACAGATATATCTATTCAACATCAAACAACTATGTATTAATGGGCTACGAACCACAAAGAAGAATTTTGCAAATCAGAAATTATCAGGTTTAGGGAGAGATGTGGGTAAAAATAGGAATACAGGGATGTGGAAAGGCAGAGGATGAATAAACTTAACTAAGTCTTAATCTCAAAGCGGGAAATAGGTTGAATAGAATGATAGTAGAGAAAGAGAGAAAAAAGAAAAGAAAGAGAAAAAATGAGACAAGGAAAAAAATAGAAGAAAAAATATTAAAAATTAAAAAGTGAAACACTTAAAAATTATGCAAAATGCAGACATAATATTCAGAGAAGAAATTGTATAGGATAAGATAAGGGTAGGGATAGAAAGTAGATGTGAAAAACTTAAAATTAGAAATGCTTAAAATATTATATAGATATAAAGAAGTAGTACTGGTTTTGAATTGAGTAATAAATTTCTGGATTAAGTGGGTACACAATGGGTGATAAGGTCTAATAATAAACTATGGGTATATCTGAGGATGAGCAGAATAGCAATTAAGTCACTTAAAGAAGAACAAAAGAAAAGAAATTGTGAAAAGAATGAGAAGGAAAGAAAAAAATGATCAAAGGTTAGTAGAGCTAAACAAAAAAAATTATAGAGAAAAAAAAAACACAAGAAAAAAGCACACACACTTATACCCCGAAAATAAAAATTATAAAAGGAAGAAAAAAACGTTAATAGAAAACAAAATTTTTTAAATGTTAAAAATTAAAATTAAAAAAAAGTTTTAGGAAAAATTTTTTAATAAAAAACTAAAAAAAAAGTTCTTTGATTTTTTTTGGGGGGATGGGAAGATCCTGTATCTCCCTTGTGTCATTAACCAGTCTCTAGTTGGAGTCTTTGGTCTGTTTGTGGTGGTTGATTTTCCTGTGGCTTGGTTGGTTTCTTAAGTTGGTTAGTTTGAGCAGGTAGAAAAATGCTCTGCTTTACCCAGGATTTTGTGATCCTCATCCCAGGCTTATTCAATGGGAGGGAGATCTGCTGTGAGTATCAAAAAAGTGGGAGATGGCTGTTTCCTCTAGTTTGGAGATACTGTGATGAGGCTAGGTTCTGGATAGAGTTGAGGCCTTTCAGCAAACCGTAGCTTTTCCCTGAGGGGCTAGCTTGTGAGACACTCACAGAGCCCAGCCTGGAGCCTTTCTCAGGGTTTAAGTTTACTGAATTTCAATTGATTGTCAAGTCTGCTGTAGGGAGGGGCAGCCTCTGGCTCTGTTTATCCAGTGAAGACATCTACTCCTGGGGCTGTCAGAACTTGCTCTCCCCAGGCTGGGTGACTTTTCCCTGGGTGGGGCTGAGCCTAGCAGGACAGGTTAGGTTCCTGTGACTTGCTACATGTCTCTTGTTTTCTTCCAAGGCCTGAGTTGGAGCTAGCTGCTCAGCCAGGCCTTTGTCAGTATCAAAGGTCTCTGGTAGTGAGGGGGGAAGGGTGGCCTTCCCTCCTCTGTTCCCTGAGAAGGAATGAGGATGTCAGGCTTCTACTCACACCAAGTCTTGGTTCCTGGGTTGTCCCTTGTCTGTGAACTGCAGGATGAAGATATCTGCTTCTAGTCAGCTTTTGCTGGGGTTGAGTAGAATCCGCTCACCTGTTGCGTCTGGAGCCTTTGTCCTGGACTCTCTGTGTTGCAGGTACGGCGTCTAAGGCTGGCCACAGCAACCACCGCCGCTGTCAAGCGCTCAGATCTGTCTCCTTGCCTGGATTTTCCCTCTCTGGACTAACTGTCTTCCTGTGATGGCACACTTGGTGTGACTCTCTGGCTTAGGACTGTTCACTGGAACAATAAAACTGCTTTCTATGCAAGAGCTTGTTTAGCCTCCAGCTTCTCCTCTGCCATCTTCACAGAACTTTTTCTAGAAGAATTTTTAGTGATACTCAAATATGTAAGAAATGAGGTAATTTGCCATTCTTTTGCACTTCATAAATGAGAAAGAATTTTCTAGGTGTTTTTAAATATATCATAATATAATGTAGAACTATTCTGTCACATCGTATGATAATCTGATAAAGATATTAGAATAAAAGACACATTGTACTAAGTTTTGGGATGTTAATGTATATAATTATTTTGATTGTGGAAAATTGTGGGGATTTCAACTTTGGGTATTTTTCTTGTTAGGCTGGCATAATATCAGTGGTTAATTTTAGGATAGTGATTACCTTTCTACAAGAACATGCACCTTATCTGTCCTTTTAAACTTCCAATCATCAATGGCATCAGAGTTGTACACCAACTTGTCTAGCTTCCGACCTTAGATGGTCTGGATCCTGCAGTCCTTCCAATCTTAGTTCTTAGATAGTGCAGGATGGTGGAAATGATCCAATGCACCCAGCTATAGATTGAGAAGAAAGTCCACTAAAATTTGGCCTGGGATCTGTTCTCAAGACTCCTAAATAGTTAAGAGTAGAGATGGGAGGCCCTGGTGCCAAGCAGTAACATTATTTTTAAAGCAATTAGACATATATGAGTTACGCTTCTGATTACCGCAGGAAAAGAATAAAAGACCAGTGAAGCATACAGGACAGTCAGAATTTTAACTAGAAACTCAGAGGCTGAATCAGCTTAGCTAGCTTCTCAGGAGGCTGAGATCTGAAGACCACTGTTCAAAGCCAGTCCAATCATGAAAATATATGTGATTATCTCTAAAAAATCAGAATGGAATAGTGTTAGACAACTATCCTTGGGCACAGAATCTTAGGGATAGTGCCCAGGCAGTATCACACTTCAGGAATGATGAATACAGGCATGAGCATCTGCATATGTGCATGTGCGTACCCACGTGTGCGAGAACCCACAAACACACCAATGAGTATTTCAATATGACCTTCTTTATTTTTTTTACCTTCTTGTACTCTGTTTCCCTGAATTAGTTCACAAATTAACAAAATCAGCTAAGCAGCTATTTACATCAACTCATCATGTTTCTCTAAAGTCTATTCTCTTTTTGCAAGCCTCCTTTTATTTGACCCAAAAGTAAATTATTCAGGAGGGCAATTCATCTCCCTCAACTCTGTAGTACTAGATTATTGTTTAGGTTCATATCCTAAAGAGACACATTATAAAAATTACAGTAAAAAATTTAGAATTCATCAAATGATAAAATAACAGGTAGAAAGGATCAAATGCTGATCGTTTTTCCAAGTATGATATCTATGGTACCTAATTTAATCTCACAATAATCCCATAAAGTAGAACTACTTCCATTTCTAATTCTCAGATGATGATATTGAAGTCTTCAGAGTTGGAATTACTAGTACAACATTGAACAAATGGTAAATCTTAGCCTGCGCCCCATTCCCACCGTATCAAATAACTTCATTCTAAATTATGACTAAAATACCAGCACGTAGTCTACTAATTCTAGGAAAATTTCACAGAATTATTGTCCACATTCTAATAATATTTCACTTTATCTTTGTTAGAAAATAGGAAAATAAGCCTGATGCCGGTGGGTCTACCTGTAACCCTAGCTACTCAGGAGGGTGAGATCTGAGGAACGCGGTTCAAAGACAGCCCAGGCAGGAAAGTCCGAGAGATTCTTACCTATAATAAACCACTATTAAACCAGAAGTTTCACTGTAGCTCAAGCTGTACAGTGATCACCTTGAGAGGAAGAGCACAGGGACAGTACCCAAGCCTAGAGTTCAAGCCCCACGACTAACCAAAACAAAAAACAAAAAGAAAGGAAATAGGTAACTGTAATATGAAAATTCCAAGTTCATAATCAATTTATACCTCCCTGGTGAAAGGAACTGCTAAACTATAACATTCCTGATTTCTAGCTCAAAATTGTAGAAATCATATTCTATCCCATGACAACACTGCACTACCTTGGGACCCAATCTCTCTTTAACACAGTCATACTGAAGGAATGACCTCCCCAATTCCTGATGGAAACAGACTGCAGGTCTTATGGACCAATCATTTCCACATTGTAGCTCACCTAAGATGTTTACTATTAGAGGTATTTTGATTGCTTTTCATACCCAACATTTTGAGAGAAATGTACTACTTTAAAATGCTATTAACAAGCAAGACTGATATAAAAATCACCTTTGACCTCAGATAAATATTTTTCCAAAATGCAGTCTCACCTATCATTAATGGTAGGAACGAGAGGTTAAAAATAATAGACACCAAGACCTATGCATGAATTAAAGATTCTCCAAGTTGTGAATACAATTGGTTTAAAAAGACATCAATACTACTGCATATTTTTCAAAATTTATTGTGATACTGAAGATTCAGTCATAAAATATTAACACTTGAAAATAACTCATTTTCTTGGGAGTAGGACACAAAACACAAGATTATTCCTAATCATTTTCAAATACATTTATTTTTTCCACAAATTCATTCTTATAAAGATTCTAAAACTAACTGAAGTACAGATATACAAAGAAAATAATTTAACAGCATCATCTACATTAAAAAAACTTGCTAGAAAACAAAGTTATACTAATAATTAGCTTACCAAATTTACTTATACTCTTTTATTCTATTTCATTTACTTTCATAAAAACTGGGTTTTAATAAAATGATGCATAAAAAACCCTATATACCCACTTACATCTTCAGATGTTAATAATATTTATTTCAGAAATGTATTTAGCACTATAGTCAAAGAAGTGAAATAATACTAAAATATTCAAAGGCTTTTCAGAAATTGCAAGACTCGCTCTGGGTTGATATTTATATTGGAAAAAATATTCAAAAATCCTTATTTGTTAAAGTTATGAGAGTTACTCACAAAAAAGAGCCATTAGTGAAGATCCCACTGCATGTACAAAACAACTTCAAATGCATCCACAATCTGGAGGTGACACAGGCTTTTTGTTTGTTTTTGAAAGGTATATCTAACAAGCATATCCACAATACTGATTTTCATTCAATATGATGGGATATTCAAACTTAATAAATACAGGGTAGATTATCTTAGTGAGATTAGATATGATGTTACAAAGAAAGTTATTTTCAACAGAAATCCGGATAGAATTTATCCACCTTGTGTTTCACAGGAATAACCAGAGAGTAATACCTGTTTGGTCAACTAGGTCAAACTCACTCCATGATTATATCTTAAAAGTATAACCAATTTAAGAGGTCAAATACATATTTTGTACTGACAGTCATCTTACAGCAATAACTTACTACCTAATTATATCTGCATCTTCTTACCTAACATATAATCAGAGCTGAAATTGGTCTCTTTAATCTAACTTAATGTTGTATATGCTTTGATTATAATGATGTTATTATTTGACAAATAAAATGTACAGAAGAGTGGCTCCATAGAAATGACATGACAGCATCTGTTGTTGTTAGAGTTCTTGATTTTTGCTGTTCTAACTGGAGTGAGGTGATATCTCAATGTTGTTTTGATTTGCATTTCTTTTATGGCTAGGGATGTTGAACATTTCTTCATGTGTCTATTGGCCATCCTTCTTTCTTCTTCAGAGAAGCTTGTCTTTAAGTCTTTCGCCCACTTACTTATTGGGCAGTTGTTTCTTTGAGGATTTGTTGTTGGGTGGTTTAATTTTTTGAGTTCCAAGTATATTTTAGATAGGAGACCCTTGTCTGTTGTATGGCTAGTAAAGATCTTCTCCCAGTCCGTGGGCTTTCTATTGATCTTGCTAGCTATGTCATTTGCCCTGCAGAAGCTCTGCAACCTTATACAATCCCATTTGTCCAGCCTTTCTTTGATTTGTTGTGTTTCCGGTTCTCTATTCAGAAAATTTCGGCCTGAGCCAAGGAGACCCAGGGTTTCTCCTATTCCATCCTGTAATGTTTTCAGAGTGTCTGCTTTGAGTTCAAGGTCTTTGATCCATTTGGAGTTGATTCTGGTGCAGGGTGATATATAAGGATCTAGCTTTAGTTTTCTACATGTAGTTAACCAGTTTTGCCAGCACCATTTACTGAAGAGGCTGTCTGTCTTCCATTCTATTGTTTTAGCTCCCTTATCGAAGATTAGATGGCTATAGGTCTGTAGGTTCATTTCTGGGTTTTCAATTCTATTCCATTGGTCCTGAGGTCTGTTCTTATGCCAATACCAAGCTGTTTTGATTACTATGGCTTTATAGTAGAGTTTGAAATTTGGTATTGATATTCCTCCAGCCGTGTTCTTTCCGTTGAGGAGCGTTTTTGCTATTCGGGGTCTTTTATTGTTCCATATGAATTTTTGGATTGCCTCTTCTATTTCCTTGAAGAATGAGGGTGGAATTTTGATAGGTATTGCGTTGAATTTGTAGATAGCCTTGGGAAGTATTGCCATTTTCACGATGTTAATCTTTCCAATCCAGGAGCATGGGAGGTTTTGCCATTTTTTAAGTTCTGTGTTGATTTCCTTTTTCAAGATTTTAAAGTTTTCATCATAGAGGTCCTTCACTTCTTTAGTTAAGTTAATTCCTAGGTATTTTATTTTTTGTGGGGCTATTACAAATGGAGTTGCTTTCCTAACTTCGGCCACACTTTTCTCATTGTTGGCATACAGAAAAGCCATTGATTTTTGGGGGTTAATTTTATAACCTGCTACTTTGCCAAAGTTTTGAATCAGCTTGAGTAATTTGGGAGTGGAGTCTATGGGATTCTTTAAATACAAGATCATGTCATCTGCAAAGAGGGAGAGTTTTATTTCTTCTTTCCCTATTTGGATCCCCTTTATGTCTGCATCTTGTCTTATTGCTGTAGCTAGGCATGATGTGGACAGAAAGGAACCTTACTTCATTGTTGGTGGGAATGTAAACTTGTTCAACCACTTTGGAAAGCAGTATGGCGGTTCCTCAAAAGACTCCACATAGAGCTCCCCAATGACCCAGCAATCCCACTTTTGGGCATTTACCCAAATGATCACAAACAAGGCCACACTAAAGCTACCAGCACAACTATGTTTATTGCAGCATTATTTACCATAGCTAAGACATGGAACCAACCCAGATGCCCCTCAGTAGATGAATGGATCAAGAAGATGTGGCATATATACACAATGGAATTCTATGCCTCCATCAGAAAGAATGACATTTCCCCATTTGTTAGGAAATGGAAAGGCTTGGAAAAAATTATATTAAGTGAAGTAAGCCAGGCCCAAAGAAACATAGGTCCCATGGTTTCCCTTATTTGCAATATCTAGTATAGGTATGAGTCAAGCGGAAAAAGTCAGATAATGTGATGTTAGGAAAACGAAACCTCAAATATGTATTTTAATGTTTTTGTTTCTTTCATGCATGTATTTCTAACGCATTTATAAGATTATTTCTTTGTTGCTTTGTATGTCCCTCCCCCACAGTGTAACCCCCGCTTTCACTATATTTGATGTCAGTATAACATGTGGAGGAGATGGGGACAAACAAGTCGTTTAAGGATTCAGGTGGACCTGTTGCAACAATGAGAAGTACAAAATGTCATGTCAAAACCAGCTTTACAATGTCGGTGGGGGGGGATGGTGGGGGGGTATGATTGGGTGGGAGGGAGGGTGGAGGCTGGGAAGGGAGGTGAAGGGTAAACAAAGGAGGAGGCTGCAATGCTTGGTAAGAAATGTATGCATTATCCTGCCCATGTAATTGTAACCCCTCTGTACAGTGTGTTCTCAAATAAAATAAAATAAAATTTAAAAAAAAAAAAAAAAAAGAAATGACATGACAGAACACTGATAAATAAAAACATTGCAACACAGTTAGCTCTTTTCAGCCTCACCATGTCCACATTGGCAAGCAACATTGCAACAGCACACTCACACATATACACATACACACAAGTGTGCACATGTACACACATATATATGCATGCTAAATTCAGGGTTTAGTACAAAAAGTACAAATAAAATATTAGTGATTTGGACAAACGTTAATTTGCCTTATTACAAAAGAATACACAATCCAGTCATCATGGGTGTTACATTTTACTTGCCTCGCCACGTGTGACCACTTAATTTATTTTAATTAATTAATTAATTCATTTGTTTTGTGCTAATACTAGCCTTGAATTCAGGGCCTGTTTCTGTCCCAGAATTTGTTGTTTTTTTGTTTTAGTTTTCTCAAGCCTAGAATTTTACTGCTTGTCGCACAGCTCCATTTCTAGCTTTTGCTGGTTACTTTCAAATCAGAATCTATTGGAATTTTTTTTGCTTGGTCTGGTTTCAAACCACAATCCTCAGATTTCATCTTTCTGATTAGCTAGGATAAACACATGAGCCACCAGTGTGGCTTCTAGATTTTCCTCTATAGCTATCTAATGCACATACTTAGATAGTAATTTAAAACTTAGAGTATAGAAGCAAGTTGTACAGTGATGATATTGTCCTGTCAGAAATTTAAGCTAGTAAATTTCTTCTTAAAACCATGAACAAAAATACCATGATATAATATAAGAAAACTCACTATTGAACATATGAGCTTTAAGAGTTTTCTAATAGATCCATTATTTGTTACCCAACATTAGAAAAAAACTGTATAATACAGTAGTAAAAAAAAGTCTTTTGTAGGAATACTTAATTACCTTATTTTTAAAGACACCTGTTTTCATCTAAAAAAGTAGGCCTGTCTATTGTCTTCATGTGATTTTGATGGTTGAAGGTGCTTAATGAGAAGTCAAAGTGTATTACTAATCCTTTGCTATCAATTAAATCACCTTTTCTTCTTGGAACATACAATGATTAAAGCAATAGTTCATAATCAGCAAGCAATATTTCAGATTCACACTACCAGTGCAAGTGGATCACCAGTAATTAATCCTTGATACCATTTTCCACAAAGTTTTGTTCCAGATACAATCAATCTGCCTTCTCTAGCTGCTTTCCTAGACTGGACCTATTCCTTCACTATACAAGAAAAGTGATATTCAACTGATTTCAGTCAGTTCTGTTACTAGAATTATCAGGGATTTAGATTCTTGTCTGTAATTTGGTCAAAGCTATGTCTCTTTATGTAGGCTATTAAAAATGTATTTACTAATTTCAAATAAATACATAAATTCTATTTCCATCTCTTTTAAAAAATAAAATTGTTTGATCTATAAATTGATCCGAGGCATGGATTTTGTGGCTAGCTAGGTCATTGCACATCTGTCTCTTTCTTCCTCTCTCCCTTTCATGGTTCTCATAGATAATATGACTGCTCCATAATTATCCTAATTTATTTTGCTTTTATATTTTTGGTTGCATCATTTCACTTTTTGCGCTGCCATTTCCCAAATCATTTACATAGAAGGCGTTATTTCATATTTTCTCGTTCCTAGAATAAGCTGCACATGAAGACACCACTGGTCCTCATTTTCAGTCTGTACCTTTCTATATGGAGGAAAACCTTTCCTCTGCTCTCTATCAATTCTCTACTCTAGAGTTAGAATAATTTCGAATAGTAAAAATGGAAAAAGAGAAAAAAAATCATGGTGAAATAACAGATGTAGAATATTCACTGGATTTTTCTGAGCAGTTCAACCAACGTGAACTATTGGGGAATATATGTGCACCTGATTCCCACTGGTACTCAATGTCTCTGCTTAGGCAATTCTGATGAAGACAAGGCACAAGATGAAAAAGTGAGGAATGATATCATTCGCAGAAAAAATGGAGAAGTATTCAAGCAAATTATTCTATGGGCTGCTGAAAATAATCAGCTTACTACAGTACAGAGACTACTTTCCAAAAAGGCCACTCATGTGAATACTAGGAATGATGATGAATATACCTCTCTTCATCGGGAATCCTACAGTGGACACTTAGATATTATCCATGAGTTGGTGGCTCAAGGCAGATATTCATGCAATAACTGTGAATTGCTGGACATCCCTACACAGTGCTTATATGTGGAATAATACCAGACTGGATTCTTTCTTAGTTCATCATGATGCATATCGCAATACCCAAACTAAAGTCCTCTTGACCCCCTTGCATCTTGCTGTTTGGAATAGAAATAGCAAAAATATGCTGGATCTCCTACTATTTAATATTATCAAATTATCAAACCAGGTCTGAAGAACTTTGAAGAAACTGCATTTGATATTGCCAAAAGGATAAATATGTATCACTACGTTTTTGGAGTTGTGGAAAGCTGTAAAAATTGTTCTCCTAAGTCATAATGGTTTGGTTACGTTTCTTAAATTTCAAAAATGCCAATCCATCCTTGTGTCCGTACAAAATATTTTCACCATACAAACAGCAGCAATATCTTACTTTAAAAATTCATGGACTCCATGGTATTCTTCAAGTGAATTGCCTGACTTTGATGTCAAAATGTATTCAAGATTTGTTTGTATACATCTATAATGATTTCTGCAGAGTTTGTGGTTTTTAAATCAGAAATCATTTTAACTTATCTGTTGAAATGAGTAATACAGAAACTGAAGATATTTCTGGTTTTTGTCTGAAAAAAGTATATTTTAATCTAATCTGTTTTTTGTTTGTATAATATACATAATCTATTTCATTCTCTCCTAGATATAATAGTTTGAATTCTACATTGTTTTATAATATATAGGTTCATTTTTAAATGTGTTATTTCAGATAGCATTCCATATAGAAACAGTTTAACATTCCTTTTTTTCCTAGGTCCTTATAGTATGTTATTTCTTTGGAATAAAATGACGATGTTATCTAATTTCAAACGTTTTGTAAAGATTATGCTATGTAAAGGCCTTTCTAAGGTGAGGATTTAATACACTGATGTCAAACTAACTTTTAGTTCAATTAATTACATGTATTGTTACATTTTTATTTTTGTAATCATTTTTAATAACTGTTTTTCATTTCTTGCATCTGAAGAATGAAAAATATGGCATACTTCACAAATTTTCATATCATCCTTGTACAAGTGCCATGTTAATTTCTATATTGTTGTAATTTGGGTAAACGTGCTGCTGAAGCATGTCATATCCTGTAAATTTACATAGTTAATGATGCAGTCTTTATAAAGGCATATATCCTTGGTTGACTGTTTGTAACCAGGAAAACTTATTGTTCCCAAAATGCTATTGATCTTAATTCTCTAAAATTCTGTGTATATTGGAAAACTTACATTGTTTGGTCAATTGCTCACATTTGCAATTTTTTTTTGTCAATGACTATTTTAAGTCTTTTTCAATTAAATTTGATCATAGTTTGAATCCTTTATAGCTAGATCCAAAGGTGATGGCTTTTCAAGTACTTATTTATCAACTGAGTTAGCTTTGTGGAGCTAATGGATTCAAAATAAGCCTTGCTTAAGAGCTACTTCTAAACTTCTGCAGCTTAAAATTTCATAAATGAGGTCTTACTGGCACAAATGTCTACCTGACCCTTCACTCTTCTTCCATGTAGCAACAGACCAACCAGAATATCTTACCCTGACAGCATAGATTTCCTTTTTGGAACAAAACTAATCTTAGTTAAGAGGGATTATAGAGAAATGAACAGTTAAGACAGAATCGTTTAGACTAGAAGGTATTTTATCAAAATATAATTGTTTGTTATACCTAACATTTTAAAAGTAGCTAAAGACAAGAAAGTGAAAATAAATTCATATGCATGATTACCTAATGTCCTGGCCAGGATACCATCCAACAAGGCAGGAATTTACACTACTGCCTTTCTTTCACCAAATATTTTCATAGGTACAAGAGAAGTCTATATGTTTCTCCTTGATATTAGGCCTTAAATTGGTAATGGTTTAATCACAGTGTTTCCTCTTGCCTCTAGGCTGTAAATCTACAAATGGTAAAGCTTTAGGTCCAACTCTACCAAACACTGAGGTAGAAATAATGGAATAATACTTTAAAACACAGTTGCCTTTGATACCCTAACCACAACAGAACATTGCAAAACATGTGCCTTTTTCTTATATTATATATAGTTATATATTTTATATTTATACGTGCTGATATTTTATTTCACACAGTGAAGCTTACTAGAATTAATTGATAATTTGACAAATAAATAGATATATATTACAATAAATAGATTGGAATATAAATAATTGTGTTTAGAATATATATTAATATATGACCGGGCGCTGGTGGCTCACGCCTATAATCCTAGCTACTCAGGAGGCTGAGATCTGAGGATCACGGTTCAAAGCCAGCCTGGGCAGGAGAGACCGTGAGACTCCTATGTCCAATAAACCACTAGAAAACCAGAAGTAGCGCTGTAGCTCAAGTGGTAGAGCGCTAGCCTTGAGCTGAATAGCTGAGGGACAGCGCCCAGGCCCAGAGTTCAAGCCCCACGGCCGACCAAAAAAAAAAAAAGAATATATATTAGTATATGAAAAGTATCAATGCAATGTCTTCGGTATAAACATTGTAAGTGTTCTTGGTCTTCAGAATTCACATAGTTAAAAAAAATTGTTTTCCTCTAATCTATAACAGAATTTACACTCCTGCTCTGTTTATTATTTTAACTCACAGGTTCCAAAATATTTTTCTACACATTTCTGAAGCATTCCTACTGATTATACCCAAATTTTGCTGATATGATGTCTAAAACTTATTATTCTTCTGCAGGACACATGGGTCCTAGGATCCCAGGTTTCAGTTATCCCCATCATCAAGTAACAAGGGCAAGACTTCTCAAGTAGGCCCATGCAACATGCCAACAGAAAGTAATTGAAAATCCATCTCAATCCTTAGCAGTAAGCAAATGTGAAATGCAAGGCAACTTAAAATGAAAGATGAGATCACAAAATTTGAAAAAAAGTACAGTAATACAAATTTTCAATTTACAAATGACCAGCACATATGAGTGAACAAGATCACAAATGTCACACATTATTTTTAATACCCCTCTCCTAATAATTACTGAAAGATTTCAGTCCAGCATAAGTAGGCCAAAAAAATAGTTCCTAGAACGATAGATCCATAATTGGTCTACCAAGGCTAGGAAAACTTGACTTACAGGTCAAATATAATTCACAAAAACATTAATTGAGAAAATCGTTAATGCTTCAAAATACTGGTAATTCAGTAAAACTTGGTTCTGTAGTATAAAAATGTTATCATTCACTAACAAATGATAACCTATATTTAATCTCCTGAAAACAGATTCCTTTTCAAATAATCTTTTAAAATCACATTCACCAAAATAACAGTTGACAAGTCAATGATAATTAGTGACATTACAAACTTTTCAAGATTAGGGTGCAAGTTACAAAAGAGTTGATATATTTACCCATCACTAATGCGAAACAGGTTCAACCATTCATAAAATTGTAGAAATAGTACCACCCACCATTTGTGTTGTTCAGTAGGTGCCTTCCAGGAATGTGTTAAATAGATCAACCTCCCATAATTCAAACCCAAACACTAGCTAATAAAGTAAATTTCATCACTTAATAAGGTACATTTTAAAAAGTCACAAATAGTTGCCTTATCATATGTTGTTTTATGTTTTCCCTAGCTGTTTAACATACTAAGAAATATGACTTAAAGTCATGAATAAGGGTACTCATCAGAGATGTGACAAACATAAAATCTGTCTTGTTTCTATCATATTCCTCTATAGTAGTAAATCGTAGTTTTCTTCTTTTCCCAAAACTTATAGGTAGTAAAAAATATTATCCCATGTAAAATAAAATAATCACAAGCCCTATTACAACGCCATTTATAAAATTTGTTAGTTAGGAATATATTCTAAGCCATTTTTAATCTTTCTTGTTGACTAAAGATTAATCTTCCAAATGGATGAGAATAAAATAATGTCTAGGGGCTTCACGTCTCCAGTCTTGCAAATTGTTATTTCAGATGAATGAATTATCGAAATATAAACTGACATCAGTTCAAGTATAAGCAGGATTGAAACTCCATGGAATGTATATAAACCTTTCAAAGTATTAACAGAGAGTTTAACAGAATGACTATCAGGAAGTTGAAACCAGAGAGGAAATCCATAGAATGAATGAAAAATGGAACAACGGACAAGTACAGTTAGAATACTCAATGTACATATGTGATAAAGGAAGTGGTAAATCTGAAATAAATCTTGGAGAAGATTTTAATTAGTTAATGAAGGGTAGTCTTGGGAAAAGCAAACAAAGTTGTTCAAAGTGGGCAGTTTGGGGTAGCAGAGAATTTTGAACAGATTTAAATAGATTGTCTAAGGTTAAGAAACACCAACATCTGCTGCAGATATTTTCTTCTGTGAGTTCTGTTTGTCTGCAATGGATACTCCAGTCCTCAGCCACACTTGATAGCTTGTGAAGATAGAATAGAAGAAACAAGATCAAGAACCCATTACTCCACTTGAGATAGAAGAGTCCTCTATGTTTTCTCTCATCTCTCTTCAGTACTCTTTCTTCATACTTTTAAGTCAAGTGTTTTTGAATTATGTCTTTCATTCTTTGTTCTGGCAAAGTAATTAGCCAAACTAATTTACTAAATATTATTTGCCATTTTTTTCTACCATGCTGTTTAGTTATCTAAGAGAGTCCATTAAACTTCACCCTTGCATTTGGTTGCTAAGAAAACCCAACATCTATTTTAATGAGGACAAACTCTAATGTAAACTTTGTCTCCATAAAATCAGTCCAAGAAGCTGTGATCACAAATATTTAGCTATACTTTTTTTCTTTTACCTTGAAAGTCTTCTTGTGTCTAAAGGGCCACAAGATAATTACTCCTCCACTTTTTGGTTCAATCACTTCTAACCTCAAAGATATATTTTGCTAACAAGATGCTTAGAGGAAGTATAATCCACTTTAATCTTCTCTCGTAAGTCTCTCCTTAGATAACATATCAGGAACAAAGTTATTCTATCCTAAATTATTTCAATAGATTATTTTCTCTTGGTCTTGCATTTGCTCAACAAGATATATTGAGAAAAATAGAGTTAAATCACCCATACCTTGTATGACAGTGTCTGTTACAACAGACAATACTTCTTTGTTCTACTTCTACGTCCTCCTCATAGTTCTTGCTTGATTTCCAATTAATCACACCTCCTTGGCTTCAAGTCTAGTGAAGCTGAAGAAGTATATGGCTTCTCTTTTTAAACTCTTTTATTTGGATGTGGAATTTATGTTCATGTCTTCATTCAATTTGTTCTGCAGTGTAGTGAGCCAAATAGACTCTGTAAAATCACTTTAGGTAGCAAAAATATTAACAAAATCTATATCAAAATGTTTTGGAATCCTTCTACAGCTGAAGCCAATACGCTTTAGCTAGGGCTTCTAAGAACACCTTATCTTACCTTTTCAATTTGCTCAATTCTTTTCTGATTCCAAAACTTTTTGGCTAATGTAATAAGAGAAGTCTTTACTATCTCATGTTAATAAGGATATTATATTTTGTGAGCTACTTAGAAATGTGAAATCATTGGTTTGAGGTATCCAATCAGATTTTTTCTTTGTTTCAGTGCTTCACATGCAAAGACATTGTGTAAAGTATTATAAACAGAAAAGTGTATACCCAATACCTTCTTTCATTGTGGAGGGCAATTTCTCCCTAAATATTTTGACCCAAATTATTTTTTCAGAGAATTTCTGTTTGGTAATTAAAGGTCAATTCACAAATTTTGATGTCTTTTGTAAAGAAATTTGAATTTAAATTCCACTACAACCCTGTTTCACACAGTGAGAGTATATGTCCTGGGTAAGGATAATTCTCAAGGGAACCTACAGGATTTATAGCAAGGTTTCTGAGGTTTGTTTGTTTATTGTGAAAATGAGCCATCTTCACCAACATTGCTCCCTCTCAACTAAGTCTCCATGGATTAATTTGCATGAAAGCCTATTTTCCCAGGCAATTTTAAGTTTTCTTAATAGGCTAAGTTGTTTAAAAAGTTTGAACGATTAAAATTTACCTGGCATAATTTTAAAATTCTTTTGAAATTCCTTTATCAGAATCACAAATTTGCCAATCGTTATTCCACCTTTACCATAAAAAACTGTTAACATGCTGTCTTCATGATATAGTGTCCATGAAACTATTATTTTCCAGTGGCTTTGTTATGCATATATATGACTATATAAGCTGATGCTGAGCAAAATGAACTCCAAGATATGGAAACAGATTTTTATTTGCGGTTTGTGTTTTTAATGTACTATGTGATTTCTATTTTCTTTGATTTTTTTCCCCTATGGTTTGTCCCCAGCTGTATTTGATTTTGGTACCCTCTGTATTGTGTATACATTTACCTTAATTAGGGAAGGGAAGAGGAACAACAAAATGGCGAGACAAAGGACAAAGGGCAAGCCAATGCAATAGCATTACTCACAAGACAATATGTTGGAAATGTACATTACAACTTGTGAGGAGTATTGAGGTGAAGGAAAACTGTGAGAAAAATGAAGGAGTGGGTAACACCTTTGAAAAGTTATGTATTAATTTCCTTACAATTACTGTAATCCCACTGTACATCACTTTGACAATAAAATTAATTTAAAAAATAAGTTGCATAAAAAAAAATAAGTTGCATGAAAAAATTTCACTGTATTGGTATAGTAGATATTATTCTTTATGTAGTAACTTTTTAAAAATTAATACTATTTTGCATCTAATTTGAATTAATTACCCATTTTTAATCAGAGGACAAACAACTTGAATCCAACTAGACAATAATTTCACAATATACTTGACAATATTTTGAAAAAAGAACAAATTTAGTACTTTCTCATACTCAAATCAAAAACAGTTTAATTCTATGGAAACCCATAACTTTAAAAAGTAAATAAGTTGTTAAGAGGAGAGAATATATGTATTCTTCAAAATTCCTATGACTGATAACTACTCATTTTCAAATTCTGAACATTCCATTCCTGTTGGCATGTTATGAAATTCTGCAATAGATGCAGTTTCCAGTGGGGTGTTACAGATTGAGAAATCAACAGAAAAGTAGCCACATTCTGGTAGAAGATAAAACTATGATTCACCTGTAATAATTAATTCTTCAAGAGTAAGCAATTTTTTATCAGTGAAAGTTATTATTTCTTTGACCATCAATCCAAAGACTTATGCCATAAATTCATCCTAGCCCAACAGTTTCCAACTTGTAGGGTACACCTCAAAATTCCTTTAATTCACATCACAAATAGCTTATCTCTATTGTGAAAAAATACTACACCTCTGCTAATGTGATGCACTTCGTGTTCTGGAAAGAACACCACAATAAACTGGGTTACATCATTTTTCCCCACTGGTATTCTTGAGATCAGAACATCTTGCAAATATTATTTATATTTATGCTTTTTAACTATCATAGATATTTAGGATGCTAAGATCGGAAGATTTCAGTTCAGAGCCCACCCAGGGAGGAAGGTTCCCTAGATTCTTATTTCCAAGAAACTTTTCAAAAAAGCCAGACATAAGTGGCACTGATGTTGAAGTGGTAGGGCACGAGCCTTGAGCATAAACAGGCTCAGAGACAGTGTCCAGGCCCAGAGTTCAAGCCCTATGACAAATCAATAAAACAAAAATAAAAACAAACCCAAACCTAGCAATTTTCTCATTGTATACAGAGGCACATAATTTAGGAAACTGCTTCCTGTGTTACATACAGGTAGAAAAAAGAAGATGTCATACAATTATTCTCTTCATACTATGTTATATCAAAGCCTCAAAAATTGCTGTTTTCTAAATTTATAAATTAACATCATCTTTTTGTTCGCAACTCTGTCTATATTATTCACATTATCATTTTATACATGAACTGTTGGAATTATCTATTAACTAAGTTCTAATAATAACTCTCTTAAAAGAATATTCTAGGCAAGTAGAATGCAAGAATCATTTGTGAATTTGTCAATTAAACCCTCTACTTAAAAAGAATTTTGTAGTATCTTATAGAATATGTAATTAAAAACAAAACCAAAACATTTATTTTAAATCTAAATTCTAATTTAGCAATATCTATAAAGACATACATTAGACGAACTTTGCTTTTTCTCTGGGCTTAAGCTTTTGTAATCCTTCATCAATTCTTTGGAATCCAACAGAATTATGATAAGAGAATTGTGGATGGGAATCAAGAGCCATTTTACATCTAGAAATGTTCTGTAATGCAGACAGCATTTGAAACACACCTGAGGATTATATATGAGTTGCATTGTAATAGGAAACTTAACTTCTCAAAACATAGTGACAAAATTAGCCCAAACTTCCAACTGTGTATTCCTTTCTTGTTTGGTTTGTTTTATTAAGACAAAATTATACTACCTAGTCCAGGGAAGGTATCACTATGTAATTCCACTCTCTAATCTCCTGTCAGTCTGAATGTTAGAATTCTAGCCTTGTATCACATTGCCCTGCCATATTTTCATGGTTTATTTAATCTAGACACAGACTAGCAATTCTGAACTTCTCCAGTGATATTATCCACTAGACTTCTCAGACTCTTCATGTACTATTTTCAAAGATTTTCTAACATTTGACACAGGATTTGAACATTTTCAAATACACCTGCGGGGTCTCCGATTCATTCCTCCATGGATCCAATCCCTTTACTATTGATTACTTGACTCTCTTACTATCTCAAGTTTACCTATGTAATATTCTCAAACTTTTTTGAAGAAAGTTCACTTGAGGATTTTCTAAGTTAAAAATTATCACTTGATTCTAGTCTTACTCAGGATATATTTTCTATTGCTTTCTAAATTTTCTACATATTCTGAGAGTTGTATCATTTGTGCATTTGTGTGTGTGCATTTAAGTGCCTCTGTGTTTATGATTATGTTTGTATGTATGCATGCAAAAGCCTCAAGCTCTTATTTATCAATCTTATTTATCAATGACTGGTATTCCATGACCTGAGCCATTCTTCCAATCCAGCTTTTGGCAGGTTAATTATAGATAGTGTCTCAAAAACTCTTCTGCCCAGGCTGGATGTAAACTGAACTTCCCAGGCTCCTTTATATTCGTAGGTTTTATTTATCCAGTAGAATCAAATTTTGAACTAGAAACATTTTTTTGAGTGTAAAGTCTAAGCTGTAGCCCAGATTTTTAACTCCAGAATTCATATAAAGATAGATGAACATACACATTACATATACTGAGTGTAGAGTTAGAAATGTGATCCTAAGCTGGGTGGCGGTGAGATCTGAGGATTGGGGTTCAAAGCCAGCCCAGGTAGGAAAATCCCAGAGACACTTCTCTCCAATTAACTGCAAGAAAAGTGGAAGTGGCACTGTGGCTCAAGTGGTAGAACATTAGCCTTGAGTGGAATAGCAGAGGGACAGTGCCCAGGCCGAGAGTTCAAGTGCCAAGACCACGACCAACAAAAAAATATATAAGTAAAGGAAAGAAAAAGAAATGTCATCTTAGCCACCAGTTCATTGCTAGTATATTCCCTACTCTCTCAAGATGGACTTTTTTCCCTGTTATGTCCATGCTCTTATGTCTGACTTTTTTTGGAAGCAGAATTATACTTCCATTCTTCTTTCTATAAAGTTGCTTGATTAGCAAGCATGATTTAGAAAGGGAGTGCCCTCATAATTCGTGTTTCATGTAGGAGTAATGCTTTCTCTATATCACTCCCATAAATCTACACACTGGAATTGGCTTTATTGTTTCAATGTTGTCTTATTTGTAGAGTCTTTTTATAGTATATTGAACCCTTATACTTAAACACAGAACTTCTCTTTCTCCTATTATTGCTATGGTTTCCCTTACTGTTAATGCATGTACACTTGGGAAATAATGCGCAGCACATACACACACAAAAAGAATGACTGAGAACCTTCTTCCTATTTAAAATTCGCCTTAATTTACAGAGAACTTACAAAGTTTGTACTCAATGTAGTCATTGATAAAATATTTATAAGCAACATAAATTTCGTATTTTCTCTTTACTAAGTTGTCTTTGAAACATGTGTTACCTCAGGTCCAAAAGTGTCCTTGTGTTATTTCAGCAAACCCAGAACATTCATCATACCTCAGGCAGCACCATCGTTTGTTACTGGACATAACAGCTATTGGATGTGGAAACTCCCAGGAGAGGAAATGAACACAGAGGAATGACAAAGTTCATGTTAACTTGTGCTTTCCTTTTTACTGTACAAGAAAAGAATCCCAAGGCTTGAAGGAAACTCTGTCCCTGACTTTTTCGAGTGTGTTCTATACTCATATAAAACTTTTCTGTAAACTTCTAGGTGAGAGTATTACAAAAAGAAATAATGTGCCATTTGAAGGCCAGCATAGAACAAAAGGAAATAATGTTGTTTTAAAAGTGTTCTACAGCAAAGAAACAAAGGCATGGAGGTTTTAAAATGTCTTATGTATGGATATTTCACCCCTGAGATGATTCTCTTTTTTGCAGGAGACAGTTATCAATTCCTCTAGTCTAGTCCTGAGTTCTCCTGAGCAATAAGGATTCCAAAAAAGCAGGATCCAGTGACTATGATAAGCAAAAGTGCCTCTTCTCAGACTAGTGCTCCTTTAAGGAGGGTCCCAAAGAAATATTTGGGGTTTTTTTGTTTGCTTGTTTGTTTGGATTGTGCTGGTTCTGATCCTGATCCTGATCCTGAACAGTTGTCTTTCCTGCCCACCTGTCCCCAAAGCTAGTACACTACTGCTTGAGCCAAAACTCCACTTCTGTTTTTTGTTGTTTAATTACGGATAAGAATTTGACCAACTCTCCTGCCTGGGTTGGCTTTGAACTAAGATTGTAAGACAGCTAAGTAGCATCAACTGTATAGACATTGCGTTTGAAACAAGAAATATTAGATGAAGTTTACTGTGAACCTAATATTTGACAATTTTTAAAATAAAAGACTATGTCCAGGAAAAAAGCCATAACTTAAGTAACTCAGCAAAAGTAGGTGCACTGAATAATTTTGGAATTATTTTTTCTGCTTGGGAAGTTAATTGATCTTGACGTTCCTTTGGGGGAAACTTAAAGTCATATTTCGCTTTTTTTGTTGGTCGTGGGGCTTGAACTCTGATCCTGGGTGCTGTCCCTAAGCTCTTCATCTCGAGTTGAGCGATCTACCACTTTAGCTAAAGCACCAGTTCTGGGTTTCTGGTGGACTTTCCAGGCTTTGAACCACAATCCTCTGATCTCAACCTCCTGAGTAGCTAGGATTACAGTCATGAACCACCAGGACCTGGCTCATATTTGCATTTATGTGCACTGAATGACACTATGTAGCCAAAGAATGGAAATTTGAACAAAATGATGCCAATGCAGATTTTCAGAAAAATTGAGGTAGCAATAAATAGGTCCTCCTTTTCCATGTTGTTACATTAATGACTCATGAGCTTTGGGACCCTTACATTAGCATCCTCTGCCATCTGTATAGGTGTATTTAGTATCAGGAAATGTTCATAGAGAAATATAGAAAGACAGATTTTTAGAAAGAAAAGGGATAAGGTATGAAAAAACAGCATAGAAGGAGATACGTTTATCACACAGAGATTAAGAACTAGCCTAAGAGATTTAGAATTCTAAAGGCAATGAGGAATAAGCCTAGTTGATAACTAGTTTTTCAATAACCAAAAATGGTTCTCTAGAACACTTTCTGCTACACCTTAGTTACTATCATTTATTCCTTCCATCTGGAGTTATTTCTTCTTTTCTGTCACAATTGTTCATTAGTCTCTGCCTTTGGTGTCATGATTGACCAAAAAGATTTCCAAATCTCACTTAGACTACCCTTCTCTTTGTGATTAGCAGTGACCACACAAAATCCTGGAATCTTTGAATTACCAGAATTAATATTCACCTGACATCTAAGAACATTCCTGGCATTAATTGCTGTGACCTAATGAACAAAACTTTTTTCAACACAATATCCTAATAAAACAAAGTACATGAATAAGGGACTATTGTCAGGTGTCAGAATGCAATTATATATTCCAAGTATGTGTTCTTTATTTTGCATTTACTAACCAAAAATTTTTTTTTCCCTGACCCACAGACTACTTCCAGAATGAGAGGGCCACCTTGCGTTCCAGCCACATGGGGACGCTGGTCCACCTCCTCCTGCACCCATTCAACCAGTTCCTGTGAGAGAGAGAGAGAGAAAGAAAGTCAGAATTACACTTAAGTCAGGTGCTGGTGGCTCAGAATTCTAATCCTAACTACACAGGAGGCTGAGATAGGAGGATCATGGTTCATAGCCATCCCGGTCAGGAATAACTGTGAGACTCTTATCTCCAAAGAACCACCTGAGAACTGGAAGTGGTGCTGTGGGCTCAAGTGGTAGCCTTGAGCTGAGGAGCTTGGGGACTGAGCCCAGGCCTAGAGGTCAAGCCCCACGTCTGCCAATAAGTGGACTTCCCACCACAAGAAATGGACTGAATAGCACCCATTGTCCTAGGGAGCATGGTAGAGAAGTCAGGCTGAGCTTCCTGTGAATTGAGGTTATAAGTAGGTCACCTGGCTTCTCTGTTCCTTGATTTCCCCACCTGGAAAACTCAACAGAGTGAAGGATCCCCTGTCTTACGGGGATAGTTTAATGATGAAAGAGAGCCATGTTTTCTTTCATAATACCCACCTGTTGCAAGATTAATAACTGGCCCCACCTGAGCCCTTTCCAGTATCTTCCTGTCATATGCTCACAGAATTGCCAACAACCTTAACTGAAGGCTTCTCCCTCTGTGCCTAGCCATGCTCTAGAGATCCCTCTGTATAAATCTATTGTTTCCTCACACTCTCCTGTGAGGAGGCTGAGGTCTGATGGTTGAGGCCCTACCCAGAGCTTCGCCTGTGGCCAAGAATTGGCTACTGTGGACTAAGAGTTTGGGATAATCTATCTAAACTGAAAAATGAGCATGGCTCTACATGTCTAACATCCCAACTACAGAGGACCTACCTGTTAAAGATAGGAGGACTGTGATCCAGCCCAGCCTGAGCATATATTGAGTCTCTATTTCAGAAATGCCCGACAGAAAGGTGGTTCCTCAGAGCCAGGGAGAGCAGGGGGTCATGGTGCCTGCAGAGGGGTGTCTGACCTGGGTGGGGGTGGTGTTGGGGAAGCCACTCACCAGTGCTGCTGGGAGAATCTGTTGGTTTCTGCTCCAGGTGGGCCAAGCAGCAATGGCGGCAGCATTATGGATACATGGGCCCAGAGCAGAGGACAAGGGGCAGAGACCTGTTTGGGGCTTTAGGCCAGCTGGCAGGGCACTATTGTCTGAGGATTGAAACCTGGCACCACCTCGGGAAGGTAGGGACGGGGCTGGGAGGTGGGGTGGCACATCAATTTCCTACTATGCTCCAAAGTCACATCAAGTCTTTTGCTCATCACTCAGCCACTTCTACCTTCCTCAACGGCTGGTAGTGGTGTAAACTAACAGAGGGAATCTAGGTGCTACTGGAAAGCCTGGAATGTGGGTGGGGCCACCATTCTTGTATCCCATTAATCAGAAAGAAACATGAAAGAATGGGGGTGTGGCCGGAATCCTGTGATGTCAGCAGCATGGGCAGAGTCAAGATGACAGCGGGTCCTCCAGCCATTTCCGATGGAACTCTGTCCAATTCAATTGGGGACAAGAGGGTGACCTGCTTTAGTTGGATGGCTGCACAGATAGTTGTGTATGTCTGTTTGTTGCCAGTCCTGGACCTTGAACTCAGGATCTGGGCACAGTCTGTGAGATGTTTTTGCACTAGGCTCACCCTCCACACTGAAGCAACAGGACTTCTGGCTTTGTTGGCACTGAAGTTTGTCAGGGGTCTCAAGGACTTTCCTGCTTAGGGTGACTTTGACCATGATCTTCACATCACAGCCTTGTAAGTATCAAGGAGGAGTGCTGAGAGCCACTTATTAGTCTTGCTGATGTTCTTGGACAGACCTGTGATTTCTATATCGATGGGTTGAAGTGGTGTGAGCTGGAGCCCACAGTTCCTTTCCTGATCCATCCACGTCCAAATGGCAGGAGATCCTAAGAAAGTTGTTCCTATCCACATAATTACCAATGGAATGTGATATAAGTCATAATTTAATGCAAAGTTCTTGAATGATTCTAGGATAAAATTATACACAATTATATTATAGGACACTGATCGATTTTAGTTAACACTTTATGAAGCATTTAAACAATCACATTCATAAAATGGAGGTATAATGAAATACCTAAGAATTGGGCCTCACATAATATAAAGGTGCCATTTTTTATGCCAGGACTGGGATTTGAACTCATGGTCTGGTTAACTCTGTTGCACTGTGTGGGAAGGGAAAGCTTGCCTCCTTGAAGTCAAGAAATTCAAGTCTTTTCCTTAGTCCAGAAATAGATCCTCACCACTAGAAAACATCCTATTCATGTACAATTTACACATATGATTTATATTTATATACATATGTAGACTCCATATTGTGTTAAGTATAGTTATTTTATTTTTTGTTTTATTCATGTTTTGACCGTTTATGTTATTAACTATTATGGCACATAGAACATTGATTACATTGATTAAAGAGGATATAGGTGTACATATGTATTCCACTTCATAAATGACACCAAGGACATTCACAGGAATGGAAAACATGATTCACCTTCAGCTTCTTATTCCAGGATTCATTGTTTGGGAATGCTGGCATCAGAATTCATGGACTACAACTAATGAATGGGTGAGTGTCATCACGCCATCCTGGGGCAAATTGAGTTGACAGGCAGTTCCCAGAACCTGAGATTGTGCCCCAGGTGTTAAGAAAGTAAGAACAGATTGACCTGCAGATGGCAGTATGCTAATAAATATATATCTTTATAGAGTACCAGAGATATCTATACATTATTCAGTTATATAGGCTACATTCCTACCAATTCCTGGGTATTTATTATGCCTCCATATAATTAATGTTATTGTTTTCATCCTTAAACTACTAATGAAATCAATCAGTATCATGAAATTATTGTGTTCCTGTAATTAATAATATTCTTTTTATACTTCATAAATAATAAATAAAATCAATCATCCTCCTGAAATGATGCAGTCTAATTTTATTTTATTTTATTATATATTCAGTATATATATTATATATATAATATATATACTAAATATATATATTTATAGTATATATAATATATATTTACATATATATATATAGTATATATAATATATATACTATATATATATATATATATATATATATATATATATTTATATACTACTGTGAAAATACTGTACAGAGGGGTTGCAATTACATGGGCGAGATTATGAGTACATTACTTATCAAGCATTGTAGCCTCCTCCTTTGTTTCCCCTTCCCATCCATTTGCATCCTCCTCCCTGCCCCCCACAAATCCTCCCACAATTCCTCCCCCACCAAAGTTGTAATGTTCGTTTTGGACATAACATCTCATTGCTGCAAGGGGTCCACCTGAATCCCTATTTAAATGATTTGTTTTTTCCCTTCCCCTCCACAAATTATACCAACATCAAATACAGTGAAAGCAGGGGTTATAGCGTTGGGGAGGGACATAGAAATCTACAAAGAAATAATCTTATAAATGTGTTAGAGACAATTGCATGAAAGTAAAAGAAAA
>NW_024872392.1:0-26980 GCF_019054845.1 Dipodomys spectabilis | reverse complement strand
TGATCCAGGAGCGTTGGACAATTAGACATATTTAATTGTAACACCCTTGCACAAACTTCTGAAATTCAGTTAAAAAACACAACAACAAACAAAAACACACAAAAATCACAACCAAACAGCAATCTCTAGAGAGTATGATTATGACCTCACAAAATTTTAAATAGTTAATCAAGGGCAGTCTTCAGAAAAGCAAATAAAGCTGTTCAAAAGGGCAGTTTGGGGTAGGGGAGAATTTTGACAGGATTCAAATAGATTGTCTAAGGTTATAAATCACCTATATCTGCTGCAAATATTTTCTTCTGTGAGTTTTCTTTGCCTGAACTGGATACTCCAGTCCTGAGACACACTTGATAGCTTGTGAAGATAGAATGGAAGAAAAAAGATCAAGAACCCATTACTCCACTGGAGACAAAACAGTCCTCTATGTTTTCTCTCATCTCTCTTCATTACTGTTTTTTCATACTTTTAAGTCAAGTGATTTTGAATTATATCTTTCCTTCTTTGTTCTGGCAAGTAATTGGTCAAATTAATTCACTAAATATTACTTGCCATTTTTTTTCTATCATGTTATTTACTTGTACAAACAAGTCCATTAAACTTCACCCTTGTATTTGGTAGCCACGAAAACCCAACATCTATGTTAATGAAGACAAACTTTAATGTAAAACTTTGTCTCCAAAAAACCAGTCCAAGAAGCTGTGATCACAAATATTTAGCTATTCGTTTTTCTTTTTTCTTTTACCTTTAAAGTCTTCCTGTGTCTAAAGTGCCCACAAAAATAAGTACTCCACAAATTTTTGGTTCAATCACTTCTAAACTCAAAGATATATTTTCCTAACAAGATGCTTAGAGGAAACCGAAGTATACTCCACTTTTATCTTCTCTCTTAATACTTTCCTTAGATACCATATCAGAAACAGTGAAGTTATTCTTTGTAAAATTATTTCAATAGATTCTTTTTCTCTTGGTCTTGCATTTGCTCAACAAGGTGCATGAAGATGACCAGACTTAAATCACCCATATCTTGTATGACAGTGTTTCTTACAACGGACAATACTTATTTGTCCTACTTCGACGTCCTCCTCTTAGCTCTTGCCTGATTTCCAATTAATTACAGCTTCTTGACTTCAAGTCTAGTCAAGCTGAAGGACTATAAGGCCTACCCCAATGCTACATTGTCAGGGTTTCTCTTATTAAACTCTTTTATTTGGATGTGGAATTTATTTTCATGTCTTCATTCAGTCTGTTCTGAATTGTAGTGAGCCAAATAGGCTCTGTAAATTCACGTGAGGTACCAAAAATATTAACACAATCTATATCAAAAAGTTTTGGCCTCCCTCCACTGCTGAAGCCAATATGCTTAGCTAGGGCTTCTAAGAATGCCTTTTCTTACCTTTTCAATTTGCTCGATTCTTTTCTTTTTTGGGGCGGGTTTCATCGAAGGGCCTGAACTCTGGGCCTGGGCACTGTCCCTCAGCTCTTCAGCTCAAGGCTAGCATTCTAGCTACAACACCACTTCTGGCTTTTTTTTTTCTTTTTGCTTATGTGGTGCTGAGGAATCGAACCCAGGGCCTCATGCATGCAAAGCAAGCTCTCTACCACTGAGCCACCTTCCCAGCCCTGCTCAATTCTTTTCTGATCCCAAAACTTTTTGGCTTATGTAATAATGGAAGTCTTCACTATCTCATGTTAATAAGGATATTATATTTTGTGAACTACTTAGAAATATGAAATAATTGGTTTGAAGAATCCAATCAGATGTTTTTCTGTGTTTCACTGCTTCACGTGCAAAGACATTGTGGAAAGTATTGCAAACAGAAAAATGTAACCCCAATACCTTCTTTCATTGTGGAGGGCACTTTCTCCCTAAATATTTTGACCCAAATTATCTTTTTCAGAGAATTACTGTTTGGTAATCAAAGGACAATTCACCAATTTTGCTGTCTTATTTTTTTTAAGAACTTTGAATTTAAATTCCACTAGAACCTTGTTTCACACAATAAGAGTATATTTCCTGGGTAAGGAGAAATCTCAAGGGAACCTACAGTATTTATAGCAAGGTTTTTGAGGTTTGTTTGTTTATAGTGAAAATGATCCGTCTTCACCTACATTGCACCCTCTCAGCTAAATCTCCATGAATTTCTTTGAATGAAAGCCTATTTTACCAGGCAATCTTAAATTTTCTTAATAGGCTACGTTATTAAAAAGTTTGAACAATTAAACTTTACCTGCCATAATTTTTTTTCTTTTGAAAATACTGTACAGAAGGGTTACAATTACATGGGCAAGATAATGAGTACATTTCTTATCAAGCATTGTTGCCTCCTCCTTTGTTTCCCCTTCCCATCCCTTCCCATCCTTCCCCTGCCCCCCCACCAAATCCTCCCAGCTCCCCCTCCCCCCCCCCGCATCAAAATTGTAAAGTTCGTTTTCGACATAACGACTTGTACATCACATTGTTGGAATGGGTCCACCTGTATCCCTATTTAAACAATTTGTTTTTCTCCTTCTCCTCCACAAATTATACCGACATCAAATACAGTGAAAGCAGGTGTTATACTGTGGGGGAGGGACATACAAAGCAATGAAGAAATAATCTTATAAATGTGTTAGAAACAAAAAATAACATTTGAATACATAGCTTAGGGTTCATTTCCCTAACATCACCTTATCTGACCTTTTCTGCTTGACTCAGCCATATACTAGATATTGCAAATAAGGGAAACCCTGGGACCTATGTTTCTTTGGGCCTGGCTTATTTCACTTAATATAATTTTTTCCAACTCTTTCCATTTCCTAACAAATGGGGCAATGCCATTCTTTCTGATGGAGGCACAGAATTCCATTGTGCATATATACCACATTTTCTTGATCCATTCATCTACTGAGGGGCATCTGGGTTGGTTCCATATCTTAGCTATAGTAAATAGTGCTGCAATAAACATAGTCGTGTGTGTGTGTGTGTGTGTGTGTGTGTGTGTGTGTGTGTGTGTGTGTATGTGTGATTGTGTGTGTGTGTGTGTGAGAGAGAGAGACAGTGTGAGAGAGAGAGAGAGAGAGAGAGAGAGTTTCGGAGATACCTACCCCCATCTCTGAAGTGCCTCATCCTCCCAGTGGTTAGTACATCCAGGATCCACACCCCAAGGAAGGTGGGTAGGGGAGGGTACATAAGGTTACATTGAGTGGGATGATCTGAATTCTATCCTGAAACTGAAGCCTGGAGAGCTAATGGAGAGAAGGGGAGGTTTAGAGGAGCATCAAAGGAAGCCCCTTACTTTTGGCTACAAGTACCAGAGAGAAGACTGAATCCATTCTTTTTGGTAGTAAGATAATTCGTGCCCACTATTCATTTATTTTATTATTTTTTTGTGAGTCCTAGGGCTGGGTTTCAGGGCCTCAGTGTCTTCCCTAAGCTTCTTTCATTCAAGGCTGAGGCACTACCCCTTGAGCCACAGAACTACATCTCGCTTTTTTCTGGTGGGGGGAGGTGGTTTTTGGGAGATAAGAATATTACAGACTCTCCTGCCTGCACTGGCCCTTAGTCATTGCCATCAGACCTCAGCCTCCTGAATAGCCAGGATGATGGGTGGGAGCCACCAGTACCTGAAGGCCACCATCCATTTATATTTCCCTAGGGCCAGTGCCGGCCACCTGCACTGCACCCCCCTTATTGTGAGTGGGAAATAATCATGGGTGGGTTTGATACTTTAACAGCCTGCCTACTTACCTTTGAGCATTGTTCCTGATCAGTTTGATGGCAGCTACTTCCTTATCCTCAGCAATGACTTGGCTTTGTCACAAGAACAAATGTACCCCAAGAGGTGTCATGTCTGGAGTCTTTCCTCTGCACACCGCCCCCCTCCCTGAAATAACACACTCCAGCAAAGAGAAGTAGACATAGAATGAATTCATTTTCTTATAATCGGGGTCTGGCCAGATAGATGGCGGTGAGGATCAGAGGCCCAGGATCATGCTGGGTGGTTGGACAGCACAATGCCTCCTCATCCAATTTCCTTTAACTGTCTTAGCAGAGGGTAGTGGGGAAGTACTCAGAGGATGGATGGACGATGAATAACCGTAATGTTCTAGCCCTGGCACAGAGGGGCTTACCTCAGGGAGCTATTTCAAAAGGCTGAGCAAGACAGCTCCTGACCCACAGCCCACTCCAGAATGAGAGGGTCACCGTGGGTCCCAGCCACATGGAGACGCTGAGCCACCTCCTCCAGGATCCATTCAACCAGTTCCTGAAAGAGAGAGAGAGAGAGAGAGAAAGAGAGAGAGAAAGAGTGAGAGAGAGTGAGAGAGAGAGGAGAGGGAGAGAGAGGGAGAGAGAGAGAGAAAGAAAGAAAGGAAGAAAGAAAGAAAGAGAGAGAGAGAAAGAGAGAAAGAAAGTCAGAATTGGAATTATGCCTGATGCCAGTGGCACAGGCATAATGCTATACAGGAAAATGAGATATGAGGATCATGGTTTAGAGCCAGCGCAGGCAGGAACGGCCTATGAGACTCTTATCTCCAAAGAAACACCAGAAATCCAGAAGTGGTGATGAGGGCTCAAGTGGTAGAGTGCTTGCCTTGAACTGAGGAGCTAGGGGACAGCGCCCAGGACCAGAGTTCAACCCCAGGACTGACAAGAATTGGACTTTCCACCACAACAAGTGGACTGAATAGCAGCCATTGTCATAGGGAGCATGGCAGAGAAGTCAGGCTGAGCTTCCTGTAAACTGGGGGTCATGAATAGGTCACCCAGCTTCTTCGTGCCTCATTTGCCCCAGCTGCAAAATTGAACACACTGAAGGATCCCCTTCCTCATGGGGATAGGGTAAGGATGACAGAGAGCCATGTTTTGTTTCATAATCCCATACCTGTTGCACGATAAATAACAGGCCCCATCTGAGCCCTTG
Source organism: Dipodomys spectabilis (assembly GCF_019054845.1). Taxonomy (NCBI): domain Eukaryota; kingdom Metazoa; phylum Chordata; class Mammalia; order Rodentia; family Heteromyidae; genus Dipodomys; species Dipodomys spectabilis. The sequence goes on along the minus strand of NW_024872392.1, from coordinate 22,079 downwards.
CAGGATATCTTCCTGACATATGCTCACAGAATTTCCAAGAACCATATCTTGCAAATGCTCCTTCTATGCCTGGCCCTGCCCCAGTGATCCCCCTATATTGATCCCTTGTTTCCTCACAACTGTCCCAGGAGTATACTGAGGTCCAATGGTCAAGGCCCAGAGCTTCACCTGTGGTCAAGAATCAGCTGCTGTGGGCTAAGAGTTTGGGACTATCTATCTAAACCGATGACTAAACGTGGTGCAACCTGTCTAGCATCCTGATGCAGAGAACCAGTCATGGTGGCCAACACCTGTCACAGGAGGATCGTGATCCAGCCCAACCTGAGCATATATTGAGTCTCTATCTCGGAAATGCCCAAGACAGAAAGGCTTGGCTTTCATGTTAGAATACCTGACTGGCAAGCCTAAGGCCTTGAGTTAAAACTCTAATATACCAAAAAGAATCAGAGGCCCGGTGCCACAGACTCATGCCTATAATCCTAGCTACTCAGAAGGCTGAGATCTGAAGATCATAGGTCAAGATTTCAAATAGGGTTGGCCTCACCCATCAGACCTCATGATGAGAAGACCCAGAGTCTGACCCATCCAGTGCGCTCCATAGTAACAGAACTGGCATACTTACTAAGTGCTGGCCATACTCTCTGTCCCCCTGTGGAGGCACCCCCTGTGGGCCCCGCCCCCAGGTCCTCCCAAGCTCCCTCTGCCACCAACCAGGGACAAGGGAGAAGACAGCTCCAGGGAACACAGACACCTTGGTCTTATAATTAAAGCATTTCACCCTTCCAGGCCCCCAAACCTAAGACAAAACATCAATGCACCCCCAAAGATAGCAGTTAGAAGGTACGAAAGGGTCCAGCTCTCCTTGTTGGAACCCACTTCTACACACACACACACACACACAGACACACACACACACACACACAAATCCGGCACAGGTAGTTCATGTCTGTCATCCTAGCTACACAGGAGGCTGTGGTCTGAGTATCACAGTTCAAAGCCAGCCTATGCAGGAAAGGCTCAGAGGCTCTTATCTACAGTGAACTACGAAATGGTTAGAGATTGACCTGTGGCTCAAGTGTCAAAACAGTAGCTTTGAGCTCAGAAGGTAAGGAACAACACCTATGCCCTGAGTTCAAGGCCCAGTTCTTCTACTTACAAACACACACAGACACAGACACAGATACAACACACACACACACACACACACACACACACACACACACACACACACAGCCCAAGGCTTCAGCAGTCCCTGAGAACAGAACCATGAACTCATTCCATTAGGATCACATCCCACCCCCAAGAAGGTGTCACTACTGACCTCAGACCGACTGTAGACAAAACATTGAGCGTCTCATATATCTGGAATGTCTCATAGACCAGCATGGCATTTCATACCGTACATACTGCTATGCAGAAAACTTAGCCACCTCTTTTTTTGTTGTTGGTCATGGGGTTTGAACTCTGGGCCAGGTCACTGTCCCTCAACTTTTCAGCTGAGGTGAGCACTCTCCCACTTAAGCCACAGCACCACTTCCTGTTCTCTGGTGGTCCATTGGACATCAAGTCTCACAGACTTTTCTGCCCAAGCTGGCTCTGAACCATGGTCTTCACATCTCAGCTTTCTGAGTAGCTAGGATGACAGTTGTGAGAATTGCGGTTGCAGCCACCTTCACATACCCAGAGGAAAACCATCTCATAAGGCCACAAACTTCTTGCAACCCTTCACTTCAGACTTTGTCACCAAGCATCCAAATCCATCATTTATTGGAGAGAATACAGACACAGCAATCCCATCCCTGCAGCCATTCACCCACTCCCTGCCTGCCACAAGCCACGTCCTCTTGAAGCTGTGACTTCAAGCTGGGGTAAACTTGGGGAGTTCTTAGAAATGACTGTACAGTGGGGCAAGCACCTGGTTTCCCAACCACAGCAACCCCATCTTCGTTCCTCCCACACCTGGACCATCCTTTGCAGGCAAATATGTTTTACTTAGTTTCTTTTTTCAGTTGTGGGGCTTGAACCCTAGACCTGGGTGCTGTCCCTGAGCATTTCAGCTCAAGGCAAGCACGCTACAACTTAAGCTACAACACAACACCACTTCTGCTTTTCTGGCAGTTCGTTGGAGATAAGAGCTTCAAGGTTTTCCTGCCCAGGCTGGCTTTGACCCCTGATCCTCAGATGTCACCTCCTGAGCACCTAGGATGACAGTCAGAGCTAGTGCCACATGGCCAAAGATACTTTTGCGTGCCTGCCATCCTATCCCCTCAGGAGACTGAGATCTGAGGACTGCAGTTGGATGCCACCCTTGGCAACAAAGTCCATGAGAACTCTTTATCTCCAATTATAAACACCCAAACAAGTTGGAAGTGCAGCTGTGGCTCAAATGGTAGAGTGGTAGCTTTGAGTATAAATGACAAGGGATAGAACCCAGTCCCTAGTTTCTAGCAAAGACCCACCCAAGAAAGGGAAGCAGGTGGGCATACACAAGCTGAAAGCTCACACATAATACTCAAGACTCCCAGAACAGACCCCATCCTGCTCTGATTCTCTAGATTCTATGTCCTACATCATGCTAATCATAGATGGAACTTACCATGCACCAAGTTAGGATGTTCAAGTACAATCACATATTCAGGATCCCCTGACCTTATCAAAGACTCAAGATCTCTCACTGTGCTGCCTCTACACTGGGTAGGGAGGTGAGGTCTAGTTATCCAACCACAGGATGTGGGAATGAAAAGATTTCTCGGCCAAGGGACACAGACTCAAGGGCTCCAGGTCCCTCTCTCTCAGGAAGGAGAAAAGGGATGATCTCTCCCAGGAATGTTCCTGGTTTGTGAGTATCCTCAAAGAAACAACCCTGCTCAGAGACCAGTGCCTCTGGTTTTCCCACCAGCCTCTATCCAAACCTGCCCCACCTTCTGTCTGCCCTCTCTAAATCCCAGATCTGCCATCTAGACTAAATGCTGACCCAGCAAAGAGACCTATGTCTTCCTCTGAGAATGGCAATCACGGGGTCCTAGCGCCCCCTAGAAGAGTCTGGGGCCTCAAGGGTCCTTACTCCCACCCTCATTCCCTGGCTGTCCTGTACTAGTGGCCAGCTTACTTCTGTCTCTGGTGGAGGAAAGAACAGGGGAGGGGGTTGTCAAATTCAGGTTGAGCCCTGGAAAGTCCCAGTCCCCAAGGATGTACTGCACAGTCATCCTGCAGTGGGCAATAACCAGGAGGTCAATGGTGAACCCAATGTTCCAGGACTCTTAATAGCAGTGTGGATGGGTCAAAAGCTCTATCAATTTTGGTCTAGGTTGTAAGGAGAAGTCATGGCTCCAATGTGCTGATACTCCTGACCTGTAATCGTTCTCCCTCTTAATCTTCCTGGTTATCCCTTGCCCCCCTCCCCTGACACTCCCTCACACCAATACCTCCCTAGGCCTTGGACAGCTTGTTCTTATCTGACTAGAAAATAAACTCATTGGCGCCAGGGATGACTGAAACTTGGTGACCTGCCCTGAGTCCTAGTGTCTCCCCGAGGCTGCTTCCCTCTGCAGTCGGGTACCACACAGCTCCTGGATGTCAGAAATCCAAATCAAGGCTCACATCTTCTCCCTTCTTCCTTCCTTTCCTCTTTTTCTCCATCTGGCCTTCCCTCTTCTTTCTCTCTTTCGTTCCTTTCTCTCACTCCTGGGCCTTGAACTCGGAGCCTAGGTGCTGTCCCTGAGCATTTTTACTCAAGGCCAACAGACTATGGCTTGAGCCACATATCCACTTCTGGTGTTTTCTTTTTGGTAGTTGGTTGGAGATAAGAGTCTTACAGGCTTTCCTGCCTGGGCCTCAAGCATCGATCCTCCCATCACAGCCTCCTATGTAGCTAGGATGACAGGCATGAAGCACCAGCATCCAGCTGAAACCAATGTTTCTTCATGTGCTGTGGAACCAGCACTGGAAACTCTCATTGTCTATGACCCCTCCAGAGCCTGGCGCACACTGTACCTCTTTGTTGGATAATACTACAGAATAGTCCCATCCCATTCAGGTAAGTATCTTTGTCGGTGGGGCAAAGCCTGATGTAGCTCTCCCACAGTTCTCCCTCCTCCCTCTTCCCACCCTCCTGGTGTCACAGAACTTAACTCTTTTGGCTCTTAAGACATGATCCACTGTGTACTCGCTGGATTCCGGGGCCTCTGGGATACCTATATTCTCAAGATTCTCTAGTCAGCGGCTGACCAGCTCTGTGGCAATCCATTCCCCACTCAGGAGTGAATGAGGTTGCCATGAGCTGAAGGCCAGGCTCAAGGGACCTACTCTCCTACCCCTGGAGCCAGCCAGGATGGCCCACCACATCTGGCCTCCAAGTTTCATGTTGCAGAGAAAGGATCCTCGAGGCATCTTGGGTTTCTGAATCTCCCAGAGTCTAGTGCAGGTGCTGAGAATCCTCTCTACGCACAGCTGGCTGCCTAGGGATGGTGAGGTCACAATTTCTGCTCCCCATGACATCCTCAATGTTATGTCTAGGTCGCAGGACCCCCACTAAGGCGACCACCAAGAGTCAGACTCTACAGCTGTTTTATTTAAACGAGCTGCAGCTCGGGCCTTGTCCTACACTCTGATACAGCAGAGCCCAGGAAGAGAGCCCCGAGCTAAGGATTTACAGGTCTTATAAAGGCACACAACCAGGTGGTTTAGCACCACGTGTTGCTCTGCTCTGAAACAAGCAACAAATGGTGACTGTCTCAAGTACTTTAACCTTTCACTCAATAGTGGTGTTCACACTAGAGAGAGTCAGAGGAGAATCAACAGCTGCCGCATAAAAGCAATGAAGGCACAACATTCATAGCAAGAAACCATCTGACTTGGGAACTCTGCTTGTAATATATTGATTGTTGGCTGAAATGGTCCGTCTAATTTGACCCATAATCCCAGGCATTAGTGGAATTGCCAGCTTCAAGAAAAAACCCTGGAAAAGCTGGCATTTCAGTTGTCCCAATCAAATTTAATGGTTTCCAAAGTTAGCGGTCCTCTTTTCTTTCCAGACAGCCCACAGCAGGTTACAGAAACGCATTCAGCAAGCCCTAGCTAACTGCCACGGCCTGACACCGAGCAGGCTTCAGCAGGGGGAATGCACTTGCCTACCACTGCCCAGCTGGAAACAGCACAGGCAGGACACAGATTAGAGTCTGCAGGACCCCAGGGAGGACTTCCCTCCAGTGCACTCCCCCGGGAGGGAATCCACACCGCCAGTTGGGTCCCAGAGCTCCCTTCCCAGATGCCCATGAACACCGTCAATGCCATGGGTAACGTTGCCCTCTCATCCTCGGTAGTAGTGAACCATCTGCAATGTCACACCATTCACCACTTCCCAGACCCTCCCAGCTTCACAGCCCCTGCCTTACTAACCCCCCAATCTGGTTCCCTAATTACATTTGGCAGACACATTCCCAAACCTTGTATTAGCTCCAACTATACAAACGATAGCAGACTGTCTGGCTGGAAGAGTACGGCCCACAAGCCTTCAGGCTTAAGACAGAAGGTGTACTCTTTGAACTGTGGTTCACACAGGCCTCCTAGGGGAGACCCACGCAGGCCCAGCAGCTACTGTGGGCTACAGGAAAGGGGGAAGAGAGAGGTGGAAAGGAATGTCTACTGAAATCTTCCCCAAAGGAGCCATGAAACAGTGAAGGTTAAAACAAAAATTATGGCTGGTCTCATACTTGGCATTGATGAAAAAAGTACAACACACACACACACACACACACACACACACACACACACACACATCCAGAACAGTGACTGTAGACTCATCCATGCAGCACCTGCAATTTGCCAACTGATCACTCACCTGAGCACAGTCAGGTTCTCTCTTTCTCTTTCTCTCTCTCTTTCCCTCTCTCTCTCTCTCTCTTTCTCTCTCTCTCTCATGCACACACACACACACATAGACTCAGAGTAGTGCCCCTCCTGAGTTTGTTGGTTCCTCATCTGGGGCAATGTACAAGCTGGAGCACAGGAGTTCCCTTGTCCGAACCAGGGGCTTGACCCAAGGAAGCACCGCTCTAATAATGCTGAATCACCCTGCCTCACCCTTTCTACAGGGCCAGATATTTTTCCTTGGGAATAAGCAGCCTTGACTCCCCATTCACCAAAACCCTAGGCCAGGACTCTGGGTGAAGGAGTCCTGAGACAGGTGGCTCTTCAGAGCCTGGACTGAAAACAAGCAGGAGGTCATGGAGCCCCCATAGCAGTGTCTGGCTTGGGGTAGGGGCAGTGTTGGTGAAATGGATGGGGTCCAGAAGGCTACATACATGGATGAACTTCATATTCCAGCCTAGATGCTTCTGGGTGACTTGGTGGATTCTTGGGGAGGATCAGGAAACCAGATGGACCTGGAGCACCAGCAGATGCTGGCAGAGCTCGGAAATGTGATCACCCTGAGAATGCTGTTGACAACTGGAGTGGGGGGGACAGGCAGGGTGTACATGTGTTGGAGGGGCGTGTTCTTCCCAGACATTCACCTTCTATCTGACCCCTAGTGCCCTCACCTCCCTAGTGGGCTCTTCTGGGACCCTCCTCAGGGGAAAGAGTGACTGAGCACAAAAGACAAGGGCTCACACAGAATCGGGGTGGACTATCTTCTGCATTCAACACCCTCCCACCCCCAGAAAAAAGGAAAAATCGCAAGAAGGCAAGTGTGGAGGTGCTGTTCCCCACCTCTGACTAAAGCCACCAGGTCCCCCCAGGAAGAGGAAGGGTGCAGATGCATGGCTCTGTGGCTCCCACTGCTTTACGTCAGGAGCTCAGTGGAGCCCCCTCTTCATCCATCCCTGCATCTGCCCTTTTCCTGGGACACTGGCCACTACGGATGGGGGTGGGATCCCCGGATCAACATCAAACCCTCCACCCCCCACTCCTGGGCTGCATTTGTGGCAGAGTCAGGGCTGGCCTGCCTGGTGCTGGGGAGGTGCGTTTGGGACACAAGAGGGGAGGCAGGAGTCACAGGTCTGGGTCCATGGGGGGTGTGGTGTAGGGGGAGGTCGTGAGGTGCAGACCCGTGTAGCTTTCACTGGGGACCGCGACAGGGTCAAGGCTGCAAAGAAGCCAGGGGTGCAGCATCAATGGGTGACTCCAAGAGGCACCACAGGTCCAAGTTGGCAGCAACCTGTTTCAAACGAGGTGCCACAGGTAGGACAGGAGAAGGGGCCGGGGCAGGGGTGGGCAAGTGGCAGGGCTGAGCTCGCCCCCTTCACAGCTGAGCTCCTGGTGCAGGGGCCTTGAACTCAGGGCCTACCTTGCCTCTGAGTCTCCCTAGGGCTGTGAGAGGGATGTGCCTGCTGTGCGGGCTTTGTGTCCTCTGTGCTCCTGGCCCAGACCTGTGCTCCTACAGCAGCGGAGGCCAGTCATGGATGCTGCCACCCCTGGTGTATGTGCCTGACTTCTCTATTCTCTGCACCCACTTCTCACCCAGGATGCCCAGCCCCTGCTGTGCAAGTATGCCAGCTCCCATGTACCCCTGGCTACAGCAACTATGTGCCCCTTCGGGCACGCCTTGTTCTCCCCTCAGTCACACCCCCTCCCCACCTCGGCCATGCCCCCATCCCTGATTTTGTGCTTCCCTGACTCTGCCCTAAGGCTACCAGGCCATGGCATTAGCAGTCTCACCTCAGCACAGGGCTTCCCCCCAATCCCAGCAGCTGCCTGCCCAACCACTGGGGGAGACTCTTCTCCATCCACCCCACACACCAAGCAGGTGCAAGGTACCACTCTGTTATTATGTGTGTGTGTGTGTGTGTGTGTGTGTGTGTGTGTGTGTGTGTGTGTGTGTGATTGTCCTCTCAAGGACTCAGAACACTGAATCTTTAGGGATGACAACACACAGCACACTTTAAAATAAAAGCACAAAGAACCCTGTGTAATGGATTCAGCACAATGTGCCTTTTGAAGGACTCAGTACATAGCAACTTTTGGAATCCTCATAGTAATTTAATTACCAATAAGATTACACATGCCATTTTGACATCACTAAAATATCAAAACATTATGACATTAATGTCATAGTGACATTAGAGACATATTGTGAATTCCATTTCTGTGATTTCATTCTATTACAAGCTAGCAATATTGGTGGATAACAGAAATCCATTGGGACCTCAAAGCCATTGTGACATGAAAATCCCTTTGTGACATCACAGTGGCATTGTGATATCATTAACCTGATCTGACATCACAAACCTGTCATGTGCATTGTGACCTCATCACCAATGTGACATCACAAAGCCATTGTGATATCACATTGCTATTGTGACATTACAATCACCTTGATACCTCCCAAAACCATTATGACATTTTTAGCACGTTTGAAAAAACACATGGCCTTTGTGACATCACATTCCCTTTGTGTATCCATATCCTCATTGTGAAATATCAATTGAGATCAAATATGCCATTGTAATATCACAAAGCATTTACAATATAATCATTGGTGTGACAAAATATTGTCATTATGACAACAGGTCATTGTGACATCACAAATCTGTAATGACATCATACCACTATGACACCACATTGTCATTGTGACAACATATATACATTATGAAGGCCTATTATGTGATTTCGTTGTATTTCAAAACACATTTTGACTACATAACCATTGTAATATGACAATCTTTGAGATATAACATTGCCATTGTGATATCTCTAAACAACTGTGACAACTCAAACATGTCCTGTCCTCATAAGTTTTGTGACGTGTTGCACTGTATTAGGCCCATAGAGAGCTCAATCTATTTTTGACCTCATATTATTTCAGGTATGACATTAAATATTAGAAATATACTGTGATATTATGAATATTGTGACATCACTCTGCTAGACGTAATGACCATTGTGTCACATTGTCACATCACAAATCTGTTCTGACTTCATCACATTTGGGCCAACAAATGACTTTGGAATCCTCACAATCCCATTCTAAACTCATATACTCATTATAAGTTAATGACAATTGAGGTCTAGAATGCCATTGTCACATCACCAAACTACTGCGACATCACAAAACTATTTTGAACTCATCACTATTATGCCATCACCAACTAATTGTGACATAAAACACTCTTATGGCATTATAATATGACATCATATTGCAATTGTGATATTACTGAACCCTCATGCTTTCACAAACCTATTATAATCTCACCACATCTTAGAAAATTATGGCCTTTGAAACATCAAGCTCCTTCCGTGAACTTGTATCATTGTGAACTTGTAGCAATTGAAAATTGAAATAAGATGTGATATTGTAAACAAGTTTTGACATCACTAACCCATTTTTATATCATTAACACTTTGACAACCAGAACCTGTTAGGAACCTTACCACTTCTGACAAAAAAACATGACCTTTGATTCATCAGAGTTCATTTGTATATGTCATTGTGACTTCATTCTCATATCCTCACTATATACTAATGGCAATTAAGAACTGACATGCCATTGTGACATCATAAACCCTTTGTGACATAATCACCAGTGTGACATGACTGTCATTATGACACCATCAGCTCATTGTGACATCACCAAGCTACAGTGACATCATTGCATTATGACATCGCATTGCCATTTTGCTGTCATAGACACATTGTGAATGTATATCTTGTGATTTCATTCTATTTCAAATGATCACATGCCATATCTGAAGTATGAGTTAAACAATTTTATGAACTCAGAGATGCCAAAGAGATCACACTGGCAGCATGTCAAAAAATTTATGAGAATAGGAAAATTTTGTGATGTCACAGTGGGTTAGTGATATCATAATGGCAATGTGGTGTCATCAAGGTCACATTGTCACAGTGATATCACAATCACCTTGTGATATCCCAAACCTGTTGTGAGCTCTTAGCACAATTGAAAAAGCACATGGTGTTTGTAACATCACAGTCCCTTTGGGTAACCATAGTTGATATCAGAAACACTGCGGTGACATCACAAACTCATTGTGATATCACATTGCCATTGTACCACCATGATCACATTGTTACATCCCAAACCTATTATGACCTCAGAAGCTTTGAAAGAAAGCATGGCCTTTGTGACATTACAGGCCATTTGTGTTTGTAACATCACAGTCCCTTTGGGTAACCATAGTTGATATCAGAAACACTGCAGTGACATCACAAACTCATTGTGATATCACATTGCCATTGTACCACCATGATCACATTGTGACATCCCAAACCGCCATTTGTGTACCCATAGCCTCATTTTGAGCTAATGAAAATTGAGATCATACATGCCATTTTAACATCGCAAATACTTTGTGACATCATTACCAGTGTAACATCACCTTGCCATTATGACAACATTAGCCAATTGGGACATCATAAAACAATGACATCATAGCATTATGCCATCACATGGTCATTGTGATGTCACAGATACATTGGAATGCCTATTCTGTGATTCCATTCTATTTCAAATGTGGCAGGTGGGTTGATATCAGAAATATATTGTGACCACATAATCATTATGGCATCACAATACCTTGATGACACCACATTGCCATTATGATATCACTAAACCACTGTGACATCACAAAATTTTCCTATTCTCATAAATTTTTTGACATGCTGCCAGTGTGATCTCTTTGGCATCTCTGAGTTCATAAAATTGTTTAACTCATACTTCAGATATGACATGTGGTATCAGAAATCCACTGTGTCATCATGACCACTGTGACATCATACTGCCAGATGTCATCACCACTGAGTCACATTGTGACATCACAAACCTGTTAAGACCCATTACACTTTTGCCAACATATGCCTTTGGATACATCATTATCCCTTATGAACATATATTCATTGTCAATTAGATATCTGGCATGAGAGTGTGATATCACCATCCCATTGTGAAATCACAAACCTATGTGACCTCATCACCTGTATGGATCACCATTTGTGACTTCAAAACAATACTAGCTCATGTAATGATAACATCACATTGCCAATGGGATATCTCTGTCCCCTTGCATTTTCACCAACCTATTATGTCCTCATAATATTTTACAAAATTTATGGCCTTTCTCACTTCTAGCTCCGTATGTAAACTTGTATTTCATTGTGATCTAGTAGAATGAAATTGGACATGTAATGGTGATCTTACAATTCACTGTGACATCACTATCCAAGTGTGACATATCACCACTGTGACATCACAAACCCATTGTGACATCACATTGTCACAGTGATATCATGATCACCTTGTGATATCCCAAACCTGTTGTGAGCTCTTAGCACAATTGAAAAAGCACATGGTGTTTGTAACATCACAGTCCCTTTGGGTAACCATAGCCTCATTGTGAACAAAGGACAACTGACATCAGATATGCCATTGTACCATTATAAACTCTTTGTGACATCATCTACAGAGTGAGATCACATTGTTGTTAGGATACCATCAGCCCACTGTGACATCCCAAAATGACAATGACATCATAGCATTATGATATCACATTTTCATTGTGAGGTCATAGAGACAATGTGATTGCCTATTCTGTGATTTCATTCTATCTCAAATGTGGCATATAGGTTAATTTCAGAAACCCACATCACCATTGAGCCATTGCAATCCCTTTGTGACATCATATTGATATTATAATATCATTAATGCAATGTAACATCACAAACCTGTCTTGTCTTCATAAATTATTAACAAGAGACTACCTTGACCTGGGCTGGATGCCCAGAGCTAATTGTAGCCTCAACCATGAACCCTCAAACCTCCAAAGAGCAGCCCAACCATTGTTAACTGGTCTTCAAACAACCAACCCCCAAAATAATCATCTCCAGAGCTCCACACTTCAAAGGACAAGGCTTTTTCCTTTCCCTTCATCCTCCATCTCTACAGACATGTCCTACTTTTCAGGTCTTTTCATTTTTTCCTTCCACCATTCCCTTCTTCTCTTCAGGTTGCTGTCCTCTTGAGAGGCCTTCCTTGCCCTATCCAGGTGGCCAGTTGCAGTACTTCACCTCCTGCTTTCCCTCAATTTCCTCTCCTCCCAGGTCTTTACCTTCCTGCAGTCTCATCACTTCTTTCCTTCCAGGACTTTCCCCTTTTTCTTCCCCCTTCTGTTGCTCTGAACATGCAACCTATATATAGGCTGTACCCTGACCCCACTAAAATATGTTTCCTGCATAACAGTTTTCAATCATCACTTCCCAAATGTCCATGCCCAATAACTTCTTGGCAACTCACCATGTGGGGCTTAACAACCTATCTCTTCAGCAGCATGTCCTGCCCACTCCAGCGGCATGCACCCCCCTCTCTGGTGGTCCAGACCAGGAGGTCATGATGACTATCTGTTCCCGTGGATTATAGGGTCACTGCTGGTTATTACAGTGTCCTCATGGATAACTAGTAGTGATTGAAATTGGACAAATAATTGTGATATTACAAACTCATGACCTAACTAACCCATTGTGACCTCAAAACCACTGTGACATCATGAACCCATTGTGACATCACATTGCTGTTTAGACACCAGGATCACATTGTGACATCCCAAATCTATGATAACATTTTATAACCTTTGAAAAAATGCATAGCTTTGTGACATAACAGTGCCTTTGTGTACCCAAATCCCCACTTTGAAATATTGACAATTGAGGATCAGACATGACATTTTAACATCAAAAAGTTTGTGAGGTCATCACAACTGTGACATCACATTGTCGTTGTGATACCATCTGCTCATTGTGAAATCACAAATCTAAAATATGATAAAATTATAATTTCACGTTGTCATTGTGATATCATCGACACATTATGAATGCCTTTTCTGTGATTTCATTCTACTTCAAATGTGGCATGTAAGTGGATATCATAAACAAATCATGAACTTATAATCATTGTGACATCACAATCCCTTTTTACATCATATTGCCATTGTGATATCACTAACACACCGTGACATCACAAACCTATCCTGTCATCATAACTTTTGTGACATGCCTTTTTTCCTCATAATCTGTTGGCGACCTCATTAGATTTCACATATGACATTTGATATCACAAATTCCCAGTGACATCATGACAATGGTGACATCATCCTGCCAGATGTCATAACCATTGTGTCAAATTCTGATATCACAAACCTTTTAGGATTTCAATATGTGACAACACATACTTTTGTAGAAACCACAGTCCCTTTGTGAACTCATATTCTCATTGTAAGTTAAAGACAATTGAGAACCATCATATCATTGTGACATTGCCAGCACACTGTGATATCACCAATCTTTTGTGACTTCATCACCAATGTGGCATCATCAACTATTTGTGACACTAAAACAATATTCTGACATGATGTAGTGAGTTGACATTTCCATGGTGATATCACTACCCCACTGTGTTTTCAAGAACCTAATATGACCTCATAACATTTAAAAAAATTCATGTCCCTTAGGACTTAAAGCTCCTTCTGTGAACTTGTATGCACATTATGAAATAGTAGCAATTCAAATTGGTCATGTGTTTGAGATAATACAAAATCATTATAGCATAAAAAACCATTGTGACCTCATCACAACTGTGAATCATAAAGCTATCATGACCCCTAAGTACATTTGAAAACACAAATGTTATTTGTGACATCACAGTCCCTTTGTGTACCCATATCCTCAATTTGAACACATGACAATTGAATTTATATATGCCATTGTAATATCAGGAAACCCTTTGTGACCCCATCACCAGTGTGACAAGACATATTCATTATGACACCATCACCAATTTAAAATGACCTCATAGCAATATGACATTACAGTGTTATTGTGAGGTAACAGAAACATTGTAAATGCCTATTCTCTTATTTCATTCTATTTTAAATGTGGCATGTGGGTTGATATCAGAAAATCATTGTGATCTCATAAATATATGGCATCACAATCGCTTTGTGACATCACAGTGCCAAGGTGATATCACTTACACACTGTGACATCACAAACATGCCTTGTCCTCATAAGTCTTGTGACGTGCTGCAATTGTGATGTCTTAGGCCCTTTATGAGCTTGTAATCTGTTTTCAAACATAATATTTCAGTTATGATATGTGATATCAGAAATCCACTGTGACATCATGACCATTGTGACATCATACTGACAGACATTATGACCATTGTGTCACACTATGAGATCACAATCCTCCTAGGACTTCATCACATTTGTGACAACACATGCCTTTGGAGATACCACAGTCCATTTGTGAACTCATATTCTCTGTGATTTCATGACAACAGAAACTTTATGCCATTTGGATATCACCAACCAATTGTGACATCATAGACCTACTGTGACCACTTACCTGTATGGCATCACCAACTAAATGTGACATTAAAACTTTTTGTGATGTCACAATGTGACACGATGTTCATGACATCTGTCAGTGTGATGTCACAATGGTCATGATGTCACAGTGGATTTCTGGTATCTCGTGTCATACATGAAATATGAGGTTGGAAACAAATTATCAGGGCAAAAAGTTCTAAGATATCACAATGTCAGCATGTCATAGAAGTTATGAGGATAGGAGAGGTTTGTGATGTCACATGGTATTAGTTATATCACAATGGCACTGTGATGTCACAACGTGATTATGATGTCAAAATGCTTATGTAAGCACAAAAATGTGTTTCTGATATCAACTCTCATGCCACTTTTGAAATACAATGAAATCACAGAATAGGCATCCACAAGGTGTCTATGATGTCACAATGACAATTGTTGTCATAATGTGATTATGTCATTGAGTTTGGTGATGTCACAATGAGCTGATGCTCTCATAATGAAAATGTGATGTCACACTGTTGAGGATACCACAAACACTTTTTGATGTTACAATGGCATGTCTGATCTCAATTGTCATTGGTTAACAACAAGGATATGGGAAGACACAGGGACTGTAATGTTGAAAAGGGCATGTGATTTTTCAAAGGAGCTAAGAGGTCATAATAGATTTGAGATGTCGCAATGGAATCATGATGTCACAATGACAATATTGTCACAATGGGTTTGTGATGTCGTGCTAATGATGATGTCAAAATGGGTTTGTGATGTCACAACGAGTTGGCAATATTACAATCAAATTTCCAATTTCAATTGCTACTAGTTCACAAGGAGGATACTGTAATAATCAGTAGGGCCCTGATAATCTATAGGGTCCAAGAATCAGCCTGGCCCCATCTCCTGGCCAGCTGGAGAGGACAGGGCATTCTGTGGGAGGGGCTGGTTCATTAACCACCAAGTGTTGAACTGTTAAGAAGTGATTGGGCTGTGGGGAGTTTTGGATGTTACAGTAGAAAACTGTTGGCAGTTGGAGTGGAGAAAGGCTACAGACTTTATATATGCTGCTTGTTCAGAGCAATGGAAGGGAGATAAAATTGAAAAGTTCTGGAAGGAAGGAAGTGGTGTGATAGAAGAAGGGGAAAGGCCTGAGAGGAGAGAAAGTTGAGGGCGAGCAGGAGGTGAAGGATGGCAACTGACGACCCAGGCAAAGCAGTTCAGGCCTGTGGAGAGTAGAGAGGCCTGAAGAGAAGAAGGAACTGGTAGAAAGGAAAAAGAGAAAGACTTCAAAGGAAGTATAGGTCTGTAACGAGGGAGAGACAAAGGGAAGGGGACAAAAAGGCTTGCCCTTTGATGTTTGGAGCTTTGGATATCATAATTTTGGGGGTTGGTGGTTTGGAGAACATTTATTATATTAAATGTGTCTCGATGGATTCTCTTGAACACTAGAGGTCCTAATTTTTGGAGACCCCATGGAGATTAATCCGTTTGGATGGCATCAGGCCTTGGCCCAGGGAATATTCCCCATAGTGAGAGTGTCAGCCTTCAGGGCCTCGAGTGTTTGTCTCCAGAGGACAAACATGGACAAAAATCCTGTAGGTACCTTTAGGGGTGCATCTGGGCAAGCTTGCCAGCCTGTTTTTGGAACCCCCTCTAGAGGTCATTTGTGGCTTCCTTGGGAAACCATCTGGAACCTCCTTGAGAGGTCATGTAGGGCTTCCTTGGGAATCCATCTGGAACATCATCAAGACTGCATCTGCAACTTCCTTGAGAAGCTATCTAAGACCTACCCTGCAGGTCATCTTGGGCCTTCTCCAGTGGCCATCTTGGAATTTCTCCAGAGGTCATCTGGGGCTTCCTCAGGAGGCCACCTGAGACCTATTCAAAAGTAGTCATTGGGGATTCCTTAATTGCCAACTTGGGACGACCTCCTGAGGTCATGTGGAGCTTCTTTGGGAGGTCATCTCGGGTTACCGTGATGAAAAATCTGACTGTCTTCAGACATCATCTGGGACTTCCTTGAGAATCTATATAGGACCTTCTCTGGAAGTCATCTGTCGCTTTCTCAAGAGGGATATCTGGAACCATCTCTGGAGTTCATCTGTGGCCTAATTGATTGGCTTTCTGGGAGCTACTCAAGAGGTAATCTCAGCCTCATTGAGAGGACATCTGGGACCTCCTTTGGAGGTCATCTGACACTACCTTGGGAAGCCATTTGGAACCTCCGTGAGAGGTCATCTAGGGCCTCCTAGGGAGGATATATATGAAATCCTCCAGAGGTCATCTGCAGCATCCTCAAGAGGCAATCTGGGATGTTCTCTCTGTCATCTGGGATCTCTGTAGAGGTCAAAATTGAGTGGTGTGGGACATGTGAGTTAAGTGTCTGTGGCTCTTGGTCTGTGTGTGTATGCTGATAGTTCTATCTGTGTCCTGTATGCACCTCTGTTTACTCCTTTTCTCAGGATGGGAGAACAGGCCTAAAGTTGTCATATCCAAAAAATATTCTCCCCCAGGTTTACAGAATCCTTCAGAGGAAGTTGCCATCAGCAACTCTAATCTAAAGTCCTTCCATACCAAAAGTGGCTACTTGTACCAGCCTGAGGTGTTAACAACGTGGTATGTTACCCTTATTACCCTTGAGACAGGAACATGGAGAAGATGGTGGGCAGGCCCCCTTTCTAATATATTTTTCCTTTACAACTAGTGACCTGTATAACTGGAAACAGCAAAATCCTTCCTTTTCAGAAAAAATAAAACCAGGTGCGCATTACCTCATTAGAGACAGGAACTTTCACACACAAGCACATCTGGGATGAGTGTCAGCAATTTTTACAGCTATGTTTCACCTGGTAGGAAAGGGACTGAATCCTGCTCAGTGATTTAAAGGTGGTCCTTGGAACACACACTACCCCCACTATTGAACCAGACGATTTGGTGTTTTCTTTTTGGTAGTTAGTTGGAGATAAGTGCCTTAAAGGATTTCCTTATGCCTCTATCCTTCTAACTCAGCCTCCTAAGTAGCTAGGATGACAAGCGTGATGCTCCAGCATCCAAACCACGGTTTCTTCATGTGCTGTGGAACCAGCTCTGGAACCTTTCATCGTCTATGACCTCCCGACACAGTGGACCCTGGCACACTGTAACTCGTTGTTGTATAAATTAATGAGCTTCGGCCAATGACAATACTACAGAAAAGTCGCATCCCATACAGGTAAGCATCCTGGGGGGCCGGTCAAAATCTAATGTAGCTCCCCCAGTTCTCCTTCTTCCCACTTCCTGCCCTCCTGGTGCCACCGCACTTAACTGTTTTGGCTCCAAGGATGTGAGCAGCCACAATGTACTAGCTGGATTCTGGGTCCTCTGGGATCCCTATCTTCTCAAAGATGTCTGGCCAACAGCTGACCAGTTCTGTGGCATTCAATTCCCTACTCAAGTGTGAACAAGGTTGCAGTGATCTGAAGGCCTTGCTCAAGGGGCCTCCTCTCCTCCCCCCGGGGCCAGCCAGGATGTTCTACCACATCCAGTCCCCAAGTTTCATGTTGCAGAGAAAGGATCCTCAAGGTGTCCCGGGTTTCTGAATCTCCCAGAGTCCAGTGCAGGTGCTGGGAATCATCTCTGTTCACAGATGGCAGGCTAGGGATGGCGAGGTCACAATCTCTGCTCCCCACGACATCCTCGACTGTGGTGGTCACCCTAGAGAGAGCCAGAGGGGAATCAACAGCTGCCGCATAAAGGCAGTCAAGGCAGGACGTTCATAGCAGGAGACCATCTGGCTGGGGAACTCAGCCTGTGCTGCTTTGAACGTCATTGTTTGGTGGCTGAAGTGATCTATCTAATTTGACCCATAATCCCAGCTGTTCGTGGAAATTGCCAGCTTCAAGAAAAAAACCCTGGAAAAGGTGATATTTCAGTTGTCCCAATCAAACTTAAAGGGTTCCAAAGTCAGCGGTCCCCTTTTCCTTCCAGACAGCTTACAGCAGATTACAGAAACTGGTATTCAGAGAGCCTTAGCTAACTGCCATGGCCGGATACCGAGCAGGCTCCAGGAGGGGAAACACACTTGCCTGCCACTGCCCAGCTGGAAATGGCCTAGGAGGGACACAGATTGGAGTCTGCAGGACTCCAGGTCGGACTGCCCACTGGTGCACTCCCCCAGGAGGGAACACACCACCAGTGGAGGCCTGGAGCACCCTGCCCGGATGCCCATGGACACTGTCAATGCCCTGGGTAAGGTTGTCGTCTCATCCTCGGTCATGGTGAACCATCTACTCTGTAACAATGTTCACCGCTCCCCAGACCCTTCTAGCTTCACACCCCCTGCCCTACTCCCTCACATCTCATTCCCTAATTACGTTTTGTATACACATTCCCAATCCTTGCAATAGCTCCAACTATACACACAAAAGCAGACTATCTGGCTGGAAGAGTGCAGCTGTGGTCACATTTGTCTCATAAGCATTCAGGCTGAAGACAGAAGCACAGGTGTCCACTCTGGTCTGCGGTTCACATAGGCCTCCTAGAGTAGACCCATGCAGGCCCAGCAGCTACTCTGGGATACAGGACAGAGAGAAGAGATAGGTGGAAAGGAACATCTACTGAAACCTTCCCCCAAAGGAGCCATGAAACGGTGAAGGAGAAAACAAAAATTATGGCTAGACTCGTACTTGGCATTGATGAAAAAAGAACAACACACACACACACACACACATATGCACACACAAATAAAATGCTTTTGCTCTTTTTAGACATGGTGACTTAAATATATTTTCATTTTTTGTCATCTCCCTGCTCTCCCAACACACACACACATCCAGACTGTGACAGAAGACTAATCCATGCAGTACCTGCAATTTGCCAACTGATCACCCAGCTGAGCAGTCAACTTGTACAAGGGAAAGATGATCTCTCTCTCTCTCTCTCACTCTCTCATGCACACACACACACGCACACACACACACACACACACACACAAACACACACACAGACTCAGAGCAGTGCCTCTCCTGAGAGTGTTGGTTCCTCCTCTGGACAAGATGCAAGCTAGAGCACGGGAGTCCTTTGTCAGAACCAGGGGCTCGACCCAAGGAAGCACCTCTCTAATAATGCTGAACCACCCTGCCTCTCCCTTTCTCCAGGGCCAGACTCATTCCCTGGGAACAACCAACCTTGACTCCCCATTCACCAAAACCCCAGGTCAGGATGGTGGGTGAAGTTGTCCCGAGATAGGTGGCTCCTCAGAGCCAGGACTGAAAACAAGCAGGGGTCATAGTGTCCCAGAGGTGTGTCTGACCTGTGGTGGGGGCAATGTTGGGGAAATGGATGGGATCCTAAAGGCTACATACATGGATGGACTCCCTACTTCCAGCCAGGATGCTTCTGGGTGACTTGTGGATTCTTGGGGAGGACTAGGAGACCAGATGAACCTGGAGCACCAGCAGATGCTGGCAGAGCTCGGAAATGTGTGATCACCCTGTAAGGACTGATGACAACTGGGATGCGGGGGGAGGGACAGGTCGAGTGTATGTGTGTCAGAAGGGGTGTGTGCCACCCAGATATTCACCTTCTATCTGACCCCCAGTGCCCTCACCTCCCTAGTGGGCTCTTCTGGGACCCGCCTCAGGTAAAAAGGTGACCAAGCACAAAAGACAAGGGCTCACACAACAAGGAGGGCCTGTCTTCTGCATCCAACACCCACCACCCCCAGTATAAAGGAAAATACCCAAGACGGCAGGTGAGGTGCTGCTCCACACCTCTGACTAAAGCCACCAGGTTCCCACCAGGGAGAAGAAGGGTACAGATGCACAGCTGTGTGGCTCCCACTGCTCCAGCCAGGGGCTCTGTGGCACTCCCTTGTCACTCTTTCCTGCATCTTCCCGTTTCCTGGGACACTGGCACTAGGGTTGGGGGTGGGATCCCTGGGTCGACACACACCCTCACCCTCCACCCCTGGGGCATATTTGTGGCAGGACCATGGCGGACTGTTGGGGATGGCGAAGGCGAAGGAAGGGTGGGAGAGGGGAGACAGGAGGCATGGGTCTGTGTCGGGGGGGGAAGAAGAGGGCAGGAGGGTTCACAGGTTGTGGACTCTTGGCAGCCATTCACCTGTGCTGCTGGGAGAAGCTGTAGGCATTGGCTCTGTGTGCATGTGGGCCTGGAGTCCAAGAACTGAGGGCTGGGACCAGGTTGGGGCCGAAAACCGGCCAGGGGTGTGCCATCTCTTTTGGGCAACTGTGAGAGACAACGCGGGTCCAAGCTGAAAGCACTATGTTTGAAATGTCATGCTGCTGGGAGGGCACAGATGTCTCTGCAGAAACATAGAGGGGCTGCACGAGTCCTCTGCTCCTCCTCCTCTTCCAACGTCACCCTGCCTCAGGTGCCAACATCACCTCCGTGCTCCCTATGCCGGGACCTCAGACTCAGGGCCACCATGGCCACTGCGCCTCCTCATGGCTGCCTGTGGCAGTGTGCCTGCTGGGCCAGCACCATGTGCTCTGTGCTCCCCACCAGGACCTGTGCAATGTTCAGGGAGGCTGCCAGATGATGAAACTGTTTGCCCTTGTGCGTGTGCTTGCTCTTTTCTCTGCTCTCTCTCTCTATCTGCCCCCACTCCTCTCCTGGGACACCTAGTGCCTGCCCCCTCCCCCAGTGCCTGCCCCCATGCCCCTGGCCACTGCTGCCATCTCAGTGAGCACTGGTCCCTACCCCCTCCTTCCCTTGGCCATGTCCCCTCTTCCGCTAGGCTCCTCCTCCCACCCTTGGCTGCAAGTCCAGCCCTGATTGGGTCCTAAGGCTTCCAAGCCATGGCAATTGCAGCCTCACCTCAGCTCAGCACTGCCCCACAAGCCCAGCCCCTTCCCAGGGGATTGATTCTCCCCTAGCCCCACTGCTAGGGGAGACTCTCCTCCATCTCCGTCCACTCCACACACCAAGCAGGTACACAGTGACCTCCCTGTGTGTGTGTGTGTGTGTGTGTGTGTGTGTGTGTGTGTGTGTGTGTGTGTGTGTGTGATTGTTGGGGATAACAACCTCTCAAGGACTCAGGACATAGCACCCGTTGAGATGACTCAGCACACAGCACACTTCAAAAAACAGCACAAAGCACCCTGTGTAAAGGATTCAGCACATAGCTCCCTTTGAAGGATTCAGCATTTAGTACCTTGTGTAGAGTACTCAGCACACAGCACCCTTTGAAGGAGGGAGTCCATAGCCCGCAGTGTAAAGGACTCAGCCCATAGCATGCTTTGAAAAACTCAGCGTGTAACACTCTTTGCCAGGGACTCAGTACATAGCACCCTGTGTTAAGAGCACCCACAGCCCCCTTTGAAGGGCTGAGTATGTAGCACCCTGTGTAAAACAGTGCACAGGACCCTTCGAAAGACTCAGCACATAGAACAATTTTGAAGGACTCAGCACATACAACACTGTCAAAGGATTCACCACACAGCACCATTTGAAGGATAGTACAGAGCACCTTGTGTAAAGGACTCGGCACACAGCACTTGAAAAATTCACCTCATCCCTCTCTTCTCAAGGGCTCAGTACATAGCAGCAGCCTTTGGGATGAATTAGTACACCGCACCTTTTGAAGAACTCAGTACGTTATGTAATGGACTCAGCTCATAGCACCCTTTGTGATGACTCAGCAAATAGCACCCTTTTGAGGACTGAGCACAATACCCCAATGTGGAAAAGCCCTAGCAAACAGCACGCTGTTAACGACTCAGCACATAGCTGTATGTCACAAGTT